>NC_071400.1:61895018-62090884 GCF_022682495.2 Desmodus rotundus
TATATATTCACACAACTCTATATATTTTAATGTATTGCACATGTATATTTAAAATATATACGAAAGAACTTTAAATCCTGCAGACAGGCTCTGTTTTCATTATTTTTCTACTTTGTGTCATGTACTGTATAAACAAGAATATTTAGAGGGTGTTTCCTGCTTAGCATTTTTTTGCAGTTAAGTCATCTGTTACCCCATAACTCTACTGCTTTCTACATATCAGTCCCTTGATACATTTCATATGGCCTTAGCCAAGAGTTTTTCTTTAGCTCTAGCCCATCTTCCCTCATCATGATAGCTATAACAAACACAGTGAATACTTATATAGTGCTGACTATGTGCTAAGCATGATTTTAAGCACATTACCTATATTAGCTAATTTAATGCTCACAATAATTCTATGATGTAGATACAATTACAATTGCCATTTTATAGATGAGAAAACTGGAGCACAGAGAGGCTAAGTGACTTGCCAAAGGTAACAAAGCTAGTAAATGGTGGAGCTGGGAATTGAACCTATGCTGTCTGACTCCTGAGTCTATGCTTCAGAGTCAAGTGTAGAAGTCTGGAACATACATAATGTAAACCCCTCTGGTAGAACAACTCTCAAATGGTGAAAATTCCTTTTCCCAACTCCAGTCCACCTCCAGCCTAAGAGTGGAAACAAATGTGCTCCTATATTAAGAGTGAAGCAATAGCGCCCTGGCTGGTGTGGCTCAGTGGATTGAGTGCCAGCCTGCAAACCAAATGGTCACTGGTTCGTTTCCCAGTCGGGGCACATGGCTGGGTTGTGGGCCAGGTCCCCATGGGGGGCTCATGAGAAGCAACCACGTATTGATGTTTCTCCCCCTCTCCTTCTCCCTTCCCCTCTCTCTCTAAAAATGAATAAATAAAATCTTTTTAAAAAGAGTGAAACAATAGTTACAGATGATATATATTAGCTGTCTTGCTTCCCGAGATGGTGACCTTACAAAATTCTTCACTACTCCTTTTGAAAATATGCTTGCAGTTAGTTGCCATTTCTCAGACAGCTTGTAGTGTAGAGCTAGTAGAGAAGTATTCTCATGTGTGCCAAAGAGGGTAAGAGTTTATTTGGCTTTGTCTTTATAGACCTAGGAAACCTAAGGTATTTTTCTGCAGCAAGTAGAACTAAAACTATTTTTGAAACTTGAGATGGGTTGGAGCTATTAACATTCAAATTTACTGATTATATTGAGTGCATTCTTCTGATTTAAATGTAAGCAATCCACTGATGACCATCTGTCAGTATAATACCTTACCTTTTCCTATAACCTCCCTCACACTGACGACCTTTTACCCTGGCGTTATTTCAGAGCCTGAAAGACCCTTAAAGAACATATACTTCAACATCATCATTTTATAATTGGCGAAAAAGATGCAGAGGAAAGGAAAATAACCTGTCCAAAGTCACACAGTTCTGAGTTTGGGTGGAATTGTTATAATTCCAGACTTCCTAATTTCCAGATGTCTTTGTCTGAGTTTCTTAGAAAATAAAGTTTGAAACAAGACCTTTTGTGCAATACCCAGGGAAGTAGGAGTAAGGAAAAAGAGTAGTGAGTCAGGAAAGGAAGGAGAGCAAACATAAAGGGGTGTATCACTGCGTTGGCCAGAATCTGTTTCGTGATAAACTAATTTCTCAATCTCTAATGACAGGCTTACTGCATCTCCATGCACCCCATCTGAGGGAGGAAGGAGAATTTATCTCATGTCCCCCATTTCATTAGTCAAATATCTTCTGGTGGGATATTTCCCTTGTACTTTTCGGTAGTGTATGTGTGGGTGCCCAAGCATGTACCTCTGCATCTCCTGCCTCAGAGCAATGGGACAGCATTGTGTCCACACTACAGGCGGTAAGACAAGTGTGTGAAATAGGGAGAAATAGCTACTTACGGTGGCATGCTAGGCTTTTCCCTGGTACCTTTAATCACATTCATTCAAAGTGAGTTACAGATAACTTACCATCTTTATTTTTTATTAAATATTTTATTGCTATTGGATTACAATTGTCCCAATTTCCCCCCTTTTCTCTACTCTGCCCAGCCTTCCCTCTGCTCTCACAGTCAATCCCCACACTGTTGTCCATGTCCGTGTGTCATTCATACATGTTCCTTAATTAGTCCCTTCCCCCTTTCCACCATTATCCCCCTCCCCTCTGGTCACTGTCAGTCTGTTCCTTCTTTCCACGTCTCTGGTTTTATTCTGCTAGTTTGTTTTGTTCATTAAGTTCCTCCTCAGGTGAGATCATATGGTATTTGTATTTCACCACCTGGCTTATTTCACTTAGTATAATATTCTCCAGTTCCATCTGTGCTATCACAAAGGGCGGTACTTCTTTCTTTCTGATATGTAGTATTCCATTGTGTAAATGAACCACAGTTTTTTGTTTGTTTGTTTGCTTTGTTTTTTTTTTTATTTGCGGTCTCTCTCCTTTTTTTAATTTATTTTTAATTTTTTTTATTTTTTAATTGGCAATGATTTTTTATTGTTGTTTAGTTATACTTGTCCCACCTTTCTCCCCATTGCTCTCCCCTGCCTCACCCCACCACTCCCACAGTCAATCCCCCCATTGTCCATGCCCATGAGTCCTCTATTCGTGTTCCTTGTCTTGCCCCTTTCCCTTCTTTCCCCGTTATCCCCTGCCCTCCTCCCCTCTGGTCACTGTCAGTTTGTTCTTTATTTCCATGTCTCTGGTTCTATTTTGCTCACTTGTTTTGTTGATTAGGTTTCACTTATAAGTGACATCATATGGTATTTGGTATTTATTTTATAACTAGAAAAAGTAAATATTTTTTTTCTTTTTTTTTATTGTTATTCAATTACAGTTGTATGCCTTTTCTCCCCATCCCTCCACCCCACCCCATGTGAACCCACCTCCCTCCCCCCTCTCCGCCCTCCCCCTTGGTTTTGTCCATGTGTCCTTTATAGTAGTTCCTGTAATCCCCTCTACCCACTGTCCCCGCCCCCACCCCCCACCCCCACCCTGGCTATTGTCAGATTGTTCTTAACTTCAATGTCTCTGGTTATATTTTCCTTCCTTTTTTCTTTTGTTGATTATGTTCCAGTTAAAGGTGAGATCATATGGCATTTGTCCCTCACCGTCTGGCTTATTTCACTTAGCATAATGCTCTCCAGTTCCATCCATGCTGTTGCAAAGGGTATAAGCTCCTTCTTTCTCTCTGCTGCATAGAATTCCATTGTGTAAATGTGCCATAGTTTTTGGACCCACTCATTTGCTGATGGGAACTTAGGTTGCTTCCAGTACTTGGCTATTGTAAATTGTGCTGCTATGAACATTGGGGTGCACAGGTTCTTTTGGATTTGTGTTTCAGGTGAACCACAGTTTTTTGATCCACTCATTTACTGATGGGCACTTAGGCTGTTTGCAGCATTTGGCTGCTGTAAATAACACTGCTATGAACACTGAGGTGCATAGGTTCTTTCGAATTGGTATTTCAGGATCCTTAGAGGATACTCGCAGTAGTGGAATCACTGGATCAAAAGCCAGCTCCAGTTTTAGTTTTTTGAGGAAATTCCACACTGCTTTCCACAGTGGCTGCACTAATCTGCAATCCCACCAACTGTGCAGTGGGTTCCATTTTCTCCACATCCTCACCAGCACTTGTTGTTTGTTGATTTGTTAATGATGGCCATTCTAACAGGTGTAAGGTGGTAGCTCATTGTGGTTTTATTTATTTATTTTAAAATATATTTTATTGATTATACTATTACAGTTGTCACATTTTTTCTCCCCTTTATTCCCCTCTGCCCTGTACCCTCCTCCTACCAGCATTACCTCACCTTAGTTCATGTCCATGGTTCACACATGTAAGTTCTTTGGCTTCTCCATTTCCCATACTATTCTTAACCTCCCCCTGCCTATTTTGTACTTACAATTTATGCTTCTTATTCCCTGTGCCTTTTTCCCCACTCTGCCACTTCCCCCTCCCCACTGATAACCCTCCATGTGATCTCCTTTTCTGTGATTCTGTTCCTGTTATGGTTGTTTGCTTAGTTTGTTTTTGTTTTTGTTTTTTTTTTAGGTTTGGTTGTTGATAGTTGTGAGTTTGTTGTCATTTTACTGTTCATAGTTTTTGATCATCTTCTTTTTCTTAGATAAGTCCCTTTAACATTTCATATAAGGGCTTGGTGATGATGAACTCCTTTAACTTAACCTTATCCGGGAAGCACTTTATCTGACCTTCCATTCTAAATGATAGCTTTGCTGGATAGAGCAATCTTGGGTGTAGGTCCTTGCCTTTCATGACTTTGAATATTTCTTTGCAGCCCCTTCTTGCCTACAAGGTTTCTTTTGAGAAATCAGCTGATAGTCTTATGGGAACTCTTTTGTAGGTAACTGTCTCCTTTTCTCTTGCTGCTTTTAAGATTCTCTCCTCTTTAATCTTGGGCAATGTAATTACGATGTGCTTTGGTGTGTGCTTCCTTGGGTCCACCTTCTTTGGGACTCTCTGAGCTTCCTGGATTTCCTGGAAGTCTATTTCCTTTGCCAGATTGGGGAAGTTCTCCTTCATTATCTGTTCAAATAAGTTTTCAATTTCTTGCTCTTCCTCTTCTCCTTTTGGCACACCTATGATTCAGATGTTGGAATGTTTAAAGTTGTCCCAGAGGTTCCTAAGCCTCTCCTCATTTTTTTGAATTGTTGTTTTCATTCTGCTCTGGGTGAATGTTAATTTCTTCCTTCTGGTCGAAACCATTGATTCCGGTCCTGGTTTCTTTCCCTTCACTGTTGGTTCCCTGTATATTTTCCTTTATTTCACTTTGCATAGCCTTCACTTCTTCCTCTATTTTGCGACCATACTCAACCATTTCTGTTAGCATCCTGATTACCAGTGTTTTGACCTCTGCATCTGATAGGCTGGCTATCTCTTCATTGCTTAGTTCTATTTTTGGAGCTTTGATCTGTTCTTTCACTGGGTCCGTATTTTTTTTTTTTTTTTTCTCACGGAGCCTGTTACTTAGTAATGGGTGGAACCTTAGGTATTCACCAGGGCAGGGCAACCTATGTCGCTGCATTATGGTGCCGTATATGAGGAAGGGTTCTGAGAGGGAACAATGCTGCTTGCTTGGCTATCCACTGGCTTTTAGTCACTTCCTCCGCTACGCACAACCAATTTGGGCCTTTCTGATGCTGATTTCCAGGTGGGTGGGTTTGTGTACATTCTAGGACCCTGTGGTCTCTCCAACGAACTCTCCTGTGAGTCTGGGAGTTTCTCCAGCCTCTGCAACCTCCACAGGTTTTTTCAGTCAGAGGTTTTGAGGCTTAATTTCCCCATGCTTGAACCCTGGGTTGTGCGGTCTGTCTTGCTCCCCCGTTGTTCCTCCTGGTTTATCCACATGCAAATGTTGGACCACCCAGTCTGCCAGCTGCCGCCTCACCCACCCTGGTCCTCCAGTCACCACATTGCTGTGAGTCCTCTCCGCCCTGGCTGCTGGTCTCCACCCCTCCTACCGGTCTGGGTGAATGTTTCTTCTTTAAATCCTTGGTTGTCGGACTTCCAAACAGTTTGATTTTCTGGCAGATCTGGTTATTTTTTGTTTATAAATTTGTTGTTGTCCTTCCTTTGGTTATGCAAGAAGTCAGTGTGTCGACCTACACCTCCATCTTAGCCAGAAGTCCTCTCATTGTGGTTTTAATTTGCATCTCTCTGATGGCTAGTGATGTTGAGGATACTTTCATATGTCTATTGACCATCTGTATGTTCTCCTTGGAAAAGTGTCTATTCAGGTCCTTTGCCCATTTTTTAATTGGATTGTTTTCCTTCCTGGTGTGGAGTCTGTGAGTTATTTATATATTTTGGATTTCAAACCTTTGTCTGAGGTGTCCTTAGCAAGTATGTTTTCCCATATGGTCGGTTCACTTTTCATTTTGATGACTAACCTACCATCTTTAAAGTACACAAGGCTTTATTGTGGTGCTCAGAAATGTACTAAATTTGCCTTCCTGAATCTGTGTATTCCCTAACGTGCTTTGAAGGGCTACTTTCTACATGGAAATGGAGTCTTTGTTCAACTAGAGGAGTAACAAAATTCTCTTCTTCTGAATATAAAAAGAAACTTATTGAGCTCTTCAAAAAGCATTCTAAGCCAATGCATGGACATAAATTCACATATATCCACTTAGGCTCAATCAGCATAATAACAACAACCAAAAAAACAAAACAAAACAAAACAAAACCCAACCTCGTCAAGTTAATAAATTCAAGAAAAATTGGCTAAACAAGTTATATTGCAACATGAAAATAAAACATTCTGTTGATTGACTGGATTTTTTAGTATTTCAGCCACTAATTATGGTGATGTCACATAGACACATTCTAAGAGTTTTGCTTTTATTCTCATACACAATAATTCCCTGTGCCTTATAGATCATCCTTACATAAAATCAAAGCATCTGGCTGACAAATTTATACCCTGTTGATATGGTTTCATATCTATGATCAGGTCATAAAAGTACTGAATGTATCCCACTCATTTAGTTCTTGCTTTTTCATATAAGAAAAGATGAGCATAAGGGAATTCTGGAAAACTTTCAAGGTGACTAATAAAATCATGCTATCACTTCAACCAATCTGCCAAATCTGTTCTCCAGTGACCTCCACTTTAGTGAGTCTATTGATTACTTCTCAGTTCTCATTGTACCTGACCTATAAGCAGCATTTGACACAGCTGCTCACTCTGTCCTCCTAAAAACACTTCTACCACTTGGCTTCTAGGATAACACACTGCTGGTTTTCCTCCTACTTCATCTCCCTCACATTTTTGTATTCAACTATCCCATGAATTGGTCCTTGGAATCTGCTCTTTAGATACCATTTATATGATGACTCAAAATTATATCTCCATCCTGGACTGCTTCCTTGTACTTCCCACTGATACATCCAACTGCCTATTTTACATCCTTACTCTGATATCCAGTATGATTTCAAATACATGTTCAAACTAAGCTCTTGATCTTTCTCTCCTTAAACCTGACCTTTGCAGCCTCTTCTATCTCATTTAATACCAGTTCCAAACTCCTAGTTTCTCAGATCAAAAACTTTGTAGTAATCCACTAAACTTTTTGTTAATTATAAATGTAGCCAAAATTCTCAGCTTCTGAACCCTAAATTAGCTTTTTTCTCTGGTTATTTAGGCTGAATCCCATATGCTCATTAGTACCCTTTTGAACCTCTAGCCTAAGATTTCATAAGACTGAAATCCTTGGTCCCTTTATCCTACTCCAGGCCCATATCCTTATCTCGGCCCTCAAATTTATCATCACAGCACTACCAGTGTTGCTGCTTTCAAAGGCCAAGATAGACAAGATATATAGTCCCTCAAAGGAAAGACATATTGGGAATAACACTGCTCACTGTTTAGAGATCTTGCTGTCATTAAAATAAAAGTTATATATATTGTTCCCAAATATATTGATGCCCAGTCCTCTGGAAATGAAGGGGGTAATCCTGACCCACAAGTTGTATTCTCTAACTATTCAGGCAATCCTTTCCTCTGTACCAGATAATGGTCATATCTGTAACAGCAAGAGACACAGATGACAAGGATCTAGAAACCCCTAAGTCCTAGAAGAACTGACTAACACCGCTGTTGCTGGTATTAAGGAAAAAACCCAGATACAGTCATGCAGGCAAACACCCTTGTTTTATTAATATAAGACTTAAACCTCGAGTCACCGCTATGTTCTCCTACATGCATCCTATCAGCTATTTTGAAGCCATGTCCCAAGGTTTAAACTGAAGGGACACCAAATAGCTCCCTTGGCCTTTTTATCCTAGGCCCACAGTTTAATCTTAGCTTTCAAAGTTATACCACTCTGATGACAAAAAGAAACACTAAAAGGGAACTAGAAGGAAAAGAACATTATTTTTTTTATAATACCAAAGATTCGTTGGCTTAAACAATTTTACTGTGAATTTTCTTCTAAAAAATCCCCCTCTAATGCAGGTGAAGGCCACCCAAGAAGGAGAAGGCTCCAGGCCCATCTTAATAAATAAGCTATATTGAAGGGAAGAAAGAAACAAGTAGTGTATAAATGTGGGGCCAGAAAGAAAAACAAAGGTTAGGAAAAGATAGCCATGTGAAAGAAAAAAGCTCTATAATCAGTGCATTTCTCTCACCTAAACCCGCATGTCACTAAACTCTTGATTTAGTTGTATCCTTGAACTCCATTTTGTCCTTGACTTTTTTTTTTTAATCAGCACTCCTTTTTTTTTTTTCAAATTCCTACAGCACTTCTGCTGGAATGGTTCTCTCTCTGTGTGTGTGTGTGTGTGTGCATGAGATGAGAGAGAGAGAGAGAGAGAGAGAGAGAGAGAGAGAGAAAGAGAGAGAGAGAGAGAGATGAAATGGAACCTTTGAGCTCACCCCTAGAGGTTAAAAGTTAGAGTATGCCTGCTAACACTCTCAGCATTTCAAACTCCCTTCTAGGACATGCCCCATAGTACTTGGGTCTTACACTAAACACAAGGTTTCTTTCCTTCAGAGAGAAATACCACACTGGATTTGTGACTTTCCTTGGATTGGCTTCGTTTGAGTCAATATAGTGGTATGCAAATCACAGTGTCCTAACAACAGTTAAATCAGAATCTTTGGAGGTGGAGCCAAGGAATGGATTTTTTAAAGCTCTTGGGTGATTGTAATATATAAACAAGGTTGAGAAAGCCCAATCACTTCATTCTATAAATGCAGATACCGAGGCTCAGAGAGGGGAGTGAGTAGCTCATAACCACACAGTGAGTTAGGCACACAGTTAGTAGTATGAGAATCCAGGTCTGCTAACTCCTAGGTCAAAGTTCTTGACTTTATATTATGCTGCTTCTCTCTTTACCTTGTTCGGTCCCTGGAACTTTGCTTTCCTTATATGTAAAATGAAGATAATAAAGGCTAGAGAATTTGTGAGCATCATTAAAACAGATGCATTTTTTTTAATGTACAAGGTTCTGTACAAAATGCAAAGGAACATTATACTTGAGGGAATTAATGTACAACACATATGTGAGGCTGAGTGTCTAAAACAACATAATAAAAGTTGTTTCTTTTTAATAAGGCAATCATTTGAGTGTTGTGTCTACCTAATAA
Organism: Desmodus rotundus; assembly: GCF_022682495.2. Classification (NCBI taxonomy): domain Eukaryota; kingdom Metazoa; phylum Chordata; class Mammalia; order Chiroptera; family Phyllostomidae; genus Desmodus; species Desmodus rotundus. The sequence goes on from NC_071400.1 coordinate 61,904,136, forward strand.
CATGCATCAAGATTGTGTGGATTTGTATGCACCTTTAAACTGAAGTTGGCCTGAGTGACAATCAAAGAAATTAGGAGTTGAGGACAGAGATCATTTTTTCTCTCTCCCTTACTGAGATAGGGCTTAAAAGATATATAAAAGCAGTGAGATATCTGGACTTATGCTCAATTACAACATGGTCTTAGGACTGAACTAGCCCAGGGTTTCCCTGGGACTCATAGATCCCATTCTTGAGGCTGTCCAAGGTTAGAGGGAAGGAGTCAAAGACCGATTTCTCTTCTGAAAGGCAGGATGCACAGGAAACCAGGGGTTCCGCTGCTCTTAGGAAAAGCTAATACTATAGAAACCAGAAAGGAGGAAAGGGGCTTTCTGACTTGGCTAATCTGAGGAAGTGGATTGTTTGGGGATCTAGTATCCCTAGAATGATTTGTAACCACAAGGAACACATTTCCTGAACTCCAGGGCCCCATAACAGAATAGCCAGACCCATTCCTGTCCTATCCATCCCAGATATTAGACATTTCCAGAAGGGGCCACTTCTATTCCCCTAAGAGTCATACATCTGGCTACTTGTTTATTTGGTAAAAATGGAATTCTGTACCATTTAGAAAATGAACCTCTTGTGTCTTCCTTATTTTGAAAGTATAATACACATTCCTAATTCATCATTCATTTTTGCCAACAATTTCTAAGTATTTATTTGAAAGTTATTTTTAAATACAAAAATATATTTATTTAACAAAGCACTCCTTTATCCTCTTATCTGAGCCATGTTAATAAATTAAGAACAAGCCATGAATAAGCTAGGTATTTCTATATGTCACATTGCAAGCTGGTTAAAAAATCTATTTAGTAATAATTTCATCTTGAAATGCCTGCTTTTGTAAGGGAGGGGGGGTGGGCAGAGACAAGGAACTTGTGGGAAGCAAGAAGCCTAAAAATATAGTGATGGGCATTTATAATCCAGATCTGCCTCAGGCAGGGGCTACCTTTCAGGTAACAATTAAGAAACAGTGAAAAAATTGGGTTGTTAGAGGCCATGTTTCAGAAGTCTATGAATTTCTAGAAAATATAACTCGAAAAGCTCCTTCTTAACAGCTATACTGCCAATAAAGTGCTTGTTCTTTGCCCAACAGCAATTGGCAAAAGAGCCTAGGATGAGCTGCATAAAATAGCACGTGAACAGAAGGGAAAATCAGACTGTCTTTAGTTCTAAAAGAAGGGTCAAACTTGGTTGTTGTATCAGCACAAGCATTAATAGTACGGACGTTGAAATGTATTTCAAGAGAACTTCAAATAAACAGAATGGAGAGTGGAACTGAGAGAGTAAAGTGCAATTACTGCATACATAGCAGGCTAGAGCATAACCTAAAATCCAGAAGCAGCACTGAATTTAGAATTAGAAAGTAAATGTAATAGCACACAGACTATAAAATAGGAGGATTCGGCCTTGATGAGTTTCATCCAAAGGATTATAGTTGGATCTACCATGTGCTACTCACCTTTGGTAAGTTACTTAGGCTTACTGTGTCTGGTTTTGAACTCAGGAACAATGACTCTAAAAGTTTTGTGCTTCTTTAAAGAAAGGATATTTATTTAATTTAATGTTTTCCTCTATAAATATGGCACACTATATATATGTGTGTATATGGATATTTGTATACAGCTGGTAGCTCTCTTTTGTTCTGGCTTTCAACTGAATCACATTATGTTTATGGCAGGATAATAATCCCGGATTTTTCGTGATTCAGTCTGTCAGAGTACAAAATTAGCTCTTGAATTCATTAAGTCATCTCCTTTTAAATGTGAGACAAAGGATTTTTGTAGCTTTTATTGAATTTTTTGGAGTGACATTGGAAAATAAAAATTATATAGGTTGCAGGTGCACAATTGCATAATACATCATGTGTATATTGTATTGTGTGTTCACCACCCCAAGTCACATTTCATTCCCTCACCATTTATCCCCCCTTGACCCTCATCTATCTTCTCCCTCTGGTAACCACCATACTGTTGTTAGTGTCTATGAGTATTTTTCTTTTGCTTAGTCCCTTCACTTTTTTCACCCAGTCTCTGAGCACTCCTCCCCTCTGACAGCTGTCGTTACTCTCTATGAGTCTGTTTCTATTTTGTTTGTTAGTTTATTTTGTTCATTATATTCCATATATAAGTGAAAGCATGTGGTATTTTCTTTCTCTGAGTGTCTTATTTCACTTAGCATAATAATCTCTAGGTCATTCCATGCTGTCGCAAAAGATAAAACTTCCTTCTTTTTTACAGCCAAGTAGTATCTCATTGTATAAATGTACAACTTTTTTATCCACTCATCTGCTGATGGGCACTCGGGCTGCTTCTAAATCTTGGCTATTGTAAATAATGCTGCACTGAACATAAGGGTGTGTATATTCTTTCACATATATTCCCAGAAGTGGAACAGTATAAAAGTTCATCAAAAATTTAAAATGGCAATTCCATTTTTAATATTTTGATGAACATTTATACTGTTTTCTACAGTGGCAGCACCAGTCTGCATCCCCACCAACAGTAATGAGGGTTCCTTTTCTCCATAATCTTGGCAACAGTTGCTGTTTTTTGATTTATTGATGATAGCCATTCTGACAGGTGTGAGGTAACATCTTATTATGGTTTTAATTTCCATTTCTGTGATGATTAGTGGAACATCTTTTCATTTGTCTATTGGCCATCTGTATGTCCTCTTTGGAGCAGTGTCTATTCAGGTCTTTTGCCCATTTTTAAATTGGATTGTTTGTTTTTTAGTGTTAAGTTGTCTAAGTTCTTTATAAATTTTGGATATTAACCCCTTATCAGTTGTATCATTGACAAATATTCTCTCCCATTCAGTGGGTTGCCTTTTCATTTTGCTGTTGATTTCCTTTGCTGTGCAAAAACTTTTTAGTTTGATGTAGTCTCATTTGTTTATTTTTTCTTTTGTTTCTATTGCCTGAGGACAAATATCAGAAAAAATATGGCTACAAGAAATGACTATATCTTACTGCTTCTGTTTTCCTCTATGTTTTTTATGGTTTTGAGTCTAACAGTCAAGTCTTTAATCCATTTTGAGTTTGTTCTTGTTTATTGTGTAAGTTGGTGGTCTAGTTTCATTTTTTTTGCACATATCTGTCATTTTCCCAACGGCATTTATTGACTATACTATCTTTACTCCTTTGTATATTCTTGCCTCCTTTGTCAAATATTAATTGACCATAAAGGCATTAGTTTATTTCTGGGCTCTCTATTTTGTTCCATTGATCTGAGTGTCTCTTTTTATGCCAGTACCATACTGTTTGAGTACTATGTACTTTTTAGTATATTTTGATATCAGGTAGTGTGATTCCTCCAACTTTGTTCTTCTTTCTTAAGATTGCTGTTACCGTTTGGTGTCTTTTGGGGTTCCATATACATTTTGAAATATTCGTTCTAGTTCTGTGAAATATGCCATTGGTATCTTGATAGGAATTGTATAGAATCTATAGATTGCTTTGGGTAGTGTGAACATTTTAATGATGTTAATTATACATATCCATGAACACAGTATATGTTTCCACTTAATTGTATCTTCTTCAATTTTTTTCAGTGTCTTATACCTTCCTGAGTACAGATATTTTACATCCTTAGTTAAATTTGTTCCTAGGCATTTTATTTTATTTTAATGCAATTGTAAATGGGATTTTCTTAGCTGCCCTTTCTGATACTTCATTATTGCTGAATAAAAGTGTAATTGATTTCTGGTTATATATTTTATATCCTGGTACTTTAGTGAATTTCTTTATCAGTTCTAGTATTTTCTTGGTGGGATCTTTAGGGTTCTCTCCATGTCATCTGCAAATAATGAGTTTTACATTTTCCTTTCCAATTTTGATGCCTTTATATCTTCTTCTTTTCTGTTTGCTGTGGCTAGGAATTCCAGTACAATGTTGAATAAGAGTGCTGAAAGTAGACATCACTTTCTTGTTCCTGATCTTAAGGGAAATGCTCTTAGTTTTTACTCATCGAGTATGATGTTGGCTGTGGGTTTGTCATATATGGCCTTCATTACATTGAGGTATGTCCCCTCTATTCCCACTTTGCTGAGAGTTTTTACTATAAATGGGGGCTGGATTTCATCAAATGCTTTTTCTGCATTGATTGATATGATCATGTGGTTTTTATCCTTCAATTTGTTTATATGGTGAATTACATTTATTGTTTTGTGGAATGTTTTACTAACCTTGCATTCCTGGTATAAATCCCACTTGATCATGGTGTATGAACTTTTTAACATATTGCTGGATCTGGTTTGCTAATATTTTGTTGAAGACTTTAGCATCTATGTTTATCTGGGATATTGCCCTATAATTTTATTTCTTTGTATTGTCTTTATCTGGTTTTGGAATTAGGATTATACTGGCCTCATAAAATGACTTTGGGAGCCTTCCCTCCTCTTGAATTTTTTGGGATAGTTTAAGAAGGAGAGGTGTTAGTTCTTCTCAGAATGTTTGGTGATATTTACCTATGAAGCTATCTTGTCCAGGACTTTTGTTTGTTGGGAGCTTTTTTTATTACTGCTTCAATTTCATTAGCTGTAATTGTCTATTCAGTTTCTCTGATTCTTCCTCATTCAGTTTTGGAAGATTGTAGGTTTCTAGAAATGTATCCAATTGAACCAGATGTTCAAATGTGTTGGCATCATGTTGTTTACATTATTTTCTTACAATCCTTTGTGTTTCTGTGGAGTCAGTTGTTACTTCTCCTAATTCCTTTCTCATAATTCTGGATAAAGGTATGTCAATCTTGTATATCTTTTCAAAGAACCAACTCTTGGTTTTATTGTTCTATTTTGTTTATTTCTCCTCTGATCTTTATTATTTACTTTCTTCTACTCATTTAGGCTTTGCTGGTTTTTCTTTTTCTAGATGTTTTAAGTGGAAAGTTAGATTGTTTCTTTGAGATTATTTTGTTGTTTCTGTTTTTAAATATATATTATTGATTATGCTATTATGGTTGTCCCAATTTTTCCCCTTTTGTCCCCTTCTACCCAGTACCCCCATTTCTTCCAGCAATCCCTCTTTAGTTTATGTCCATGGGTCATGCATATAAGTTCTTTGGTTACTACATTTCCTACATTGTTTTTAACATCCCCCTGTCTATTTCGTACCTACTAATTTGTATTTCTGAATCCCTGCCCCTTTCCTGTCATTCTCCCCCTCCCCTCACAACTGATAACCCTCTAAATGATCTCCATACGTATGATTCTGTCTCTATTCTGCTTGTTTGCTTAGTTTGTTTTTTAGATTGAATTGTTGATAGTTGTGAATGTATTGCCATTTTAATGTTCATAGTTTTTATCTTCTTTTTCTTGTATAATTCCCTTTAACATTTCATACAATAATGGCTTGGTGATGATGAACTCCTTTAGTTTTACATTGTCTGGGAAGCACTTTTTCTGCCCTTGGATTCTAAATGATAGCTTTGCCGGATAGAGTGATCTAGGTAGTAGGTCCTTGCTTTTAATCACTTTGAGTACTTTTTGCCAGTCCCTTCAAGCCTGCAAAGTTTCTTTTCAGAAATCAGCTGACAGTCTTATGGGAACTCCCCTGTGGGTAACTAACTTCTATTCTCTTGCTTCTTTTAACATTCTCTCTTTATCTTTAACCTTTGGCATTTTAATTATGGTGTATCTTTGTGTGGTCCTCTTTAGGTCTAACTTGTTTGAGACTCTCTGTGCTTCCTGAGCTTGTATGTCAATTTCCTTCAACAATTTAGGGAAGTTTCCTTACATTAGTTTTTCAAATAAGTTTTCAATTTCTTACTCTTCCTCTTCTCCTCCTGGCACCCCTATGATTTGTATGTTGGTATGTTTGGAGATGCCCCAGAGACTCCTTAGCTTATCCTTGGTTTTTTTTTTTTTTTTTCATTCAATTTTCTTCTTGCTGTTCTGACTGAATTCTTTTAGGTAAGTCTGTAATGCTATGAATTTTCCTCTTAGGATCACTTTCTCTGTGTCCCATGGATTTAGGATTGTTTTGTTCTCATTTTTATTTGTTTCCAGGTATCTTTTGATTTCTTCCTTAATTTCATTGTTGACCCATTCATTGTTTTTCTTTTAATTTATTTTTAGAAAGAGGGGAAGGGAGGGAGAAAGAAAGGGAAAGAAACATCAATGTGTGGTTGCCTCTCACATGTCCCCTACTGGGAACCTGGCCCACAACCCAGGCATGTGCCCTGACTGGGAATTGAACCAGTGACCCTTTGTTTCACAGTCTGGCACTCAATCCACTGAGCTACACTGGCCAGGGCCCATTCATTGTGTAGTAATGTGTTATTTAGCCTCCATGTCTTTGTGAATTGTTTGATTTTTTTTTCCTGCGATTGGTTTTTTTTTTTTTTTTTGCTTGTTTCATACCATTATGGTTAGAGAAGCAGTTTGATATGATTTCAAGTTTCTGATATTTGAGACATGTTTAGTGTCCTAACATGTGGTTTCACCTAGAAATGTTCCATTGTACTTGAAAAGAATGTATGATATATTCTGCTGCTTTGTGGTGAAATGCTCTGAAGATATCAATTAAATCCATTTGATCTAGTGTGTCATTTAAGGCTGCTGTTTCCTTATTGATTTTCTGTCTGGAATTCTATCCGTTGATGTTCATGGGGTGTTAAAATCCCCTTCTATGACTGTACTACTGTCAATCTCACCATTGATGTCCATCCAGATTTGCTTTATATATTTAGGTGCTCCTGTTGTGGGTGCATAAACATTTATAAGGATTATATCCTGTTGTTAGATTGATCCCTTTAGCATTCCATGGTGTCCTTTGTCTCTTGTTATAACCTTTGTTCTGAAGTCTATTTTGTCAGACAGAAGTATTGTACCTCCGCTTTTTAAAAATTTCCTTTTGCATACAATGTCTTTTTCTATCCCTTTACTTTTATTCTGTGTATATCTTTCTGAGGTGGGTCTCTTGTAGACAGCATATATGTGGGTTTTGTTTCCTGACCCATTCTGCTACCCTGTATCTTCTGATTAGAATATTTAAGCCATTTACGTTCAAAGTGATTATTGATGGCTATGTATTTATTGCTATTTTATTCTTCATAACTATGTTCCTCTGTTTTTCTCCTCCTCCTCCTCCTCCTTCTTCTCCTTCTCCTTCTCCTTTTTTTTCTTCTTCATCTCCTTCCCTTTCTCTTTCTAATAGACGATTTAATATTTCCTTTAATACTGGTTTGGTGGTAATGAACTCATTTAGTTTGTTTCTTGTCTAGGAAACTCTTTATTTCTCCTTCAATTTTAAATGATAGCTCTGCTGGGTAAGTGGTCTTCATTGTAGATCCTTGCTTTTCATCACTTTGAATATTTCATGCCAATCCCTTTTGTCCTGAAATGTTTCTGTTAAGAAATCAGCTGACAGTCTTTTTTAAAAAAAAAATTATTGCTATTATATTACAGTGGTCTCAGTTTTTCCCCCTTTACCCTCCACCGCCCAGCCTACCCAGCACTCCCACAGTCAATCCCCAGACTGTTGTCCATGTCAATAGGTCATTCATACATGTTCTTTGACTACTCCCTTCCCCTTCTTTCCACAATTATATCCGTCCCCCCACCCGCTCCCCTCTGGTCACTGTCAGTCTGTTCCATGTTTCCATACCTCTGTGTCTATTTTGCTCATTAATTTATTTTGGTCATTAGATTACTCTTACAAGTAAGATCATATAGTATTTGTCTTTCACTGATAGGCTTATTTCACTTAGTGTAGTACTCTAAAGTTCCATCCATGTTGTTGTGAAGGGTAGGAGCTCCTTCTTTCTTTCTGCTGCGTAGAATTTCATTGTGTAAATGTACCACAATTTTTTGAACTATTTATTTACTGATGGGCACTTACGTTGTTTCCAGCACTTGGCTATTGTAAATAATGCTGCTATGAACATAGGGATGCATAGGTTCTTTTCAATTGGTGTTTCAGGATCCTTAGGGTATAATCCCAGCAGTGAAATTGCTGGGTAAAAAGGCAGTTCCATTTTTAGTTTTTTGAGGAAATTCCATACTTTTTTCCACAATGCCTGCCTCAGTCTGAATTCCCACCAAGTGTACTAGGGTTCCCTTTTCTTCACGACCTCGTCAGCACTTGTTGTTTGTTGATTTGTTTATGATGCCCCACTCTGACCAGTGTGAGCTGGTATCTCATTGTAGTTTTTATTTTAATATATTTATTGATTATGCTATTACAGTTGTCCCATTTCCCCCCTTCACTCCACTCCATCCTGCCCACCCCCTCCATCCCACATTCCCCTCCTATACTTCATGTCCATGGGTCATACATATAAGTTCTTTGGCTTCTACATTTCCTATACTATTCTTACCCTCCCCCTGTCAATTTTCCACCTATCATTTATGATACTTATTCTCTGTACCTTTCCCCCATCTCTCCCCCTCCCACTCTGTTGATAACCCTTCATGTGATCTCCATTTCTGTGGTTCTGTTCCTGTTCTAGTTGTTTGCTTAGTTTGCTTTTGTTTTTGTTTTAGGTGTGGTTGTTAATAACTGTGAGTTTGCTGTCATTTTTACTGTTCATATTTTTTATCTTCTTTTTCTTAGATAAATCCCTTTAACATTTCATATAATAAGACCTTGGTGATGATGAACTCCTTTAACTTGACCTTATCTGAGAAGCACTTTATCTTCCCTTCCATTCTAAATGATAGCTTTGCTGGATACAGTAATCTTGGATGTAGGTCCTTGCCTTTCATGACTTTGAACACTTCTTTCCAGCCCCTTCTTGTCTGTAAGGTCTCTTTTGAGAAATCAGCTGACAGTCTTATGGGAACTCCTTTGTAGGTAACTGTGTCCTTATCCCTTGCTGCTTCTAAGATTCTCTCCTTCTGTTTAATCTCATTGTAGTTTTAATTAACATCTCTCTGCTGGCTAGCAATGTTGAGCATTTTTTCATATGTCTCTGGACCTTCTGTATGTCCTCGTTGGAGAATTATCTATTCAGGTCTTTTGTCCATTTTTTAATTGGGTTGTTTGTCTTCCTGGTGTTGGTTCATTTAAGTTATTTCTATATTTCAGAGATTAAACAGTCATCTGATGTATCATTGGCAAATGTGTTCTACCAAACAGTCAGTTCCCTTTTCATTTTGATAAAGGTATCTTTGGCCATGCAGAAACTTCTTAATTTGATATAGTCTTATTTTTTATTTTTTCCTTCATTTCTCTTGCCATAGGAAATATATCACCAAAAGTATTGCTGTGTGGGATGCCTGAAATATTTTTGCCTGTTTTCCACTAGGACTTTTATGGTATCATTATTTATACTTAAGTCCTTTATCCATTTTGAGTTTATTCTGGTGTTTGGCATAAGTTGGTGATCTAGTTTAATTTTTTGCATGTACCAGTCCAGTTCTCCAAACACCATTTATTGAAGAGACTGTTTTCACTCCAAGGTAGGCTCCTGCCCGCTTTGTCGAATATTAATTGACCATAGAGACATGGGTTTATTTCTGGGCTCTCTATTCTGTTCCATTGATTTATGTGTCTGTTTTTATGCCAGTACCAGACTGTCTTGATTGCAGTGGCCTTGTAGTATAGTTTGATATCAGTTATTGTGATCCCTTCAACATTGTTCTTCTTTCTCAATATTACTGAGGCTATTCAGGGTCTTTTTTGGTTCCATATACATTTTTGGAATATTTGTTCTAGAATATTGTGAAATATGCCATTGATACTTGAATAAGAATTGCATTGAAGCTATAGATTGCTTTGGGTAGTATGCACACTTTAATGATGTTGTTGCTATAGTAAATGGAATTTTTTTCTTAGTTTCTCTTTCTAATACTTCATTGTTGGTATACAAGAATGCCATCGATTTCTGAATATTGAGTCTGTATCTTGCTACATTGCTGAGTGTGGAGACTGTAGAGTTTTTCATGTCCACTATCATGTCATCTGTCAATAATGACAGTTTTAATTCCTCTGTTCCAATTTGGGTGCCCTTTATTTCTTTTTATTGTCTAATCACTGTGGCAAGGACTTCCAATACTATGTTGGATAAGAGTGGTGAAAGTAGGGACCCTTGTCTTGCTCCTGATCTCAAAGGAAGAGCTTTTAGTTTTTGTTCATTGAGTACAATGTTGGCTGTAGGTTTCATGTATATGGCCTTTATTATGTTGATGTTGCTCCCTCTGTTCCCACTTTGCTGAGTGTTTTTATCATAAATAGGTGCTGAACTTCATCAAATGCTTTTTCAGCATCTCTTGATATGATCATGTAATTTTTGTCCCTCATTTTGTTTATGTGATGTATTCCATTTACTGATTTGCAAATGTTATACCATACTTGCATTCCTGGGATAAATCCCACATCACCATGGTGTGTGATCTGTTTAATGTATTGCTGGATCTGGATTGTAATATTTTGTTGAGGATTTTAGCATCTATCTTCATCAGGGATATTGGCCTGTAATATTCTTTCTTTGTTGTGTCTTTACCTGGTTTTGGAATTAGGATAATACTGACCTCATAAAAAGAGTTTGGGAGTCTTCCGTTTACTTTAATTTTTTCGAATAGTTTGAAAAGGATTGCTGTTAGTTCTTCTTTGAGAGTTTGGTAAAATATACCTGTGTAATCATCCAGTCCAGGGTTTTTGTGTGCTGGCAGTCTTTTTTGGGGGGGGGGAATAACAGTTGTTTTTTAATTTTTAAAAATTGTTGTTCAAGTACAGTCATCACCATTTTCACACATCGCAGCCCCCTGCCCCACCCAACCCCACCTGCCACCCTCAAACCTACCCCCTTTGGCTTTCTCCCTGCGTCCAATCTATAAATTGCTTTGGGTAGTATGGCCATTTTTGTGATGTCAATTTTTCTAATCCATGAGCATGGTGCATGCTTCCATTTGTTTGTGTCTTCCTTAATTTCTTTCTTCAGTGTTGCGTAGCTTTCTGAGAACAGGTCTTTTACCTCCTTGGTTAGGTTTATTCCTAGGTACTTTATTTTTCTTGTTGTTATAACAAATGGAATTTTTTCCTGATTTCTGTTTCTGATGTTTCATTGTTGGTGTACAAGAATGCCTTTGATTTCTGAGTATTGACTTTGTATCCAGCTGTTTTGCCAAATTCATTTATTAGGTCGAGTAGTTTTTTGGTGGAGTCTATAGGATTTTCCATGTACACTATCATGTCATCTGTAAACAGTGACAGTTTCATTTCCTCCTTTCCAATTTGGATGCCTTTTATTTCTTTTTGTCTGATTGCTGTGGCTAGGACTTCCAATACTATGTTGAATAGGAGTGGTGAGAGAGGGCATCCTTGTCTTGTTCCTGATCTTAGTGGGAAAGCTCTAAGTTTTTGTCCATTGAGTATGATGTTGGCTGTAGGTCTCTCATATATGGCCTTTATTGAGTTGAGGAATGTTCCCTCTATTCCCACTTTGCTGAGTGTTTTTATCAGAAATGGGTGCTGTACCTTATCAAATGCTATTTCTGCATCTATTGATATGATCAAGTGGTTTTTGTCTTTGCTTTTGTTTATGGGTGTATTATGTTTATTGATTTGCGAATACTGTACCATCCTTGCATCCCTGGGATGAATCCCACTTGATCATGGTGTATGATCTTTTGAATGTATTGCTGGATGCGGTTTGCCAATATTTTGTTGAGAATTTTAGCATCTATGTTTATCAGCGATATTGGCCTGAAGTTTTCTTTCTTTGTTATGTCTTCATCTGGTTTCGGGATTAGGATGATGTTGGCTTTGTAAAACGAGTTTGCGAGTCTTCCATCTTCTTGAATTTTTTGAAATAATCTGTGGAGGATGGGGGTTAGCTCTCCCTTAAATGCTCTGTAAAATTCTCTTGTGAAACCTTCTGGTCCAGGGCATTTGTGAGTCAGAAGGTTTTTGATTACTGTTTCAATTTCATCAGGTGTTATTGGTCTGTTCAGGCTTTCTGCTTCTTCTTCATTCAGTTTTGGAAGATTATATTTTTGTTGAAATTCGTCCATTTCATCTAGGTTTTCACATTCCTTGGCATATAGTTCTTCGTAGTGATTTCTTACAACCCTTTGTATTTTGATGGTATCAGTTGTAGTCTCTCCTCTTTCATTTCTGACTGAGTGTATTTGGGTCCTCTCTCTTTTTTTCTTCATGAGCATGCTGAAAGGCTTGTCGACTTTGTTTATCTTTCAAAGAACTGCTTCTGGATTTATTGATCCTTAGAATTCTACTTTTAGCGTCTGTGTCATTTAATTCTGCTCTGATCTTGGTTATTTCCTTCCTTGTACTTGCTCTGGGTTGTCTTTATTGTTGCTCCTGGAGTTCTTGTGGGTATAGGGTTAGGTTGTTTATTTGAAAAGTTTCTATTCTTTTTAAGTTGGCCTGTGTCGCTATGAACTTCCCTCTCAGGACTGCCTTTGCTGTGTCCCATAGGTTTTGGATTGTTGTGAGTTCGTTTTCATTTGTTTGCAGAAACTTTTTGATTTCATCCCTAATCTCATTCTTCACCCATTCATTGTTTAATAGCACACTATTCAATCTCCATGTTTTTGAGTGTTTTAAGGGTTTTTCCTTGAGGTTTGTTTCTAGTTTCAGTCCCTTGTGGTCCGAGAAAATGCTTGACATGATTTCAATTTTCTTGAACTTTTTGAGGCTTTTTTTTGTGTCCTATCATATGGTGTATTTTTGAAAATGTTCCATGTGCATTTTAAAAGAATGTGTATTTTGCTTCTTTGGGCTAAAGGCCTCTATACATATCAGTTGAGTCCATTTCATCTAGGGCATTGTTCAATGCCACAATATCTTTTTTGGTATTTTGTTTGGAAGATCTGTCCATCTTTGACCCTGGGGTGTGAAAATCCCTTACTATATTTGTGTTGCTGTCAATATCTTTCTTCAAGTCCTCCAAGGTTTTCTTTATGTATTTGGGTGCTCCTGTAATGGGTGCATATATATTTACAATGTTTATGTCTTCCTGATGGATTCTTCCCTTCAGTATTATGAAGTGACCTTCTGGGTCTCTCTATGGCACTTTTTTTTGAAGTCTATTTTGTCTGATATGAGTATTGCTACCCCTGCTTTATTTTTGCTGTCTGTTTGCTTGGAAAATTTGTTTCCAGCCCTTCACTTTCAGTCTGTGTAGGTCTTTTGTCCTAAGGTAGGTCTCTTGTAGGCAGCATATGTGTGGGTCATACTTTCTTATGCATTCAGCTATTCTGTCTTTTGATTAGAGCATTTAATCCATTTACATTTAAGGTTTCTTATTCATAGGTACTTATTCATTGCCATTTTTTCATACCTGTGTTTTTTTTTTTCTCTCTCTCTCCCCCTCCCTCCCTCTCTCCATTTTCCTTATTTTCCTTAAAGCAGTCCATTTAGCATCTCTTGCAGAGCTAGTTTGGTGGAGGTGAATTCTTTGAGGCTTCTTTTGTCTGGAAGCTCCTTATTTGGCCTTCTATCTTGATTTAGAGCCTTGCTGGATAAAATAGCATTGGTTGCAGGCCTCTGGTTCTCATTACTCGGAATTTGTTTTGCCATTCTCTTCTGGCTTGGAGTGTTTCCATTGAGAAGTCAGTTGCTAACCTTATTGGGGCTCCCTTGTATGTTACTTTCTGTTTCTACCTTGCTGCCTTTAAGATTCTCTCTTTGTGTTGGAATTTTGGCATTTTAATAATGATGTGTCTTGAAGTGGGCCTCTTTGGGTTCCTCTTGATTGAGACTCTCTGTGTTTCCTGGATTTGTGTGACTTTTTCTCTCATCAAAATAGGGAAATTTTCCATCATTACTTTTTCAAACAGGTTTTCTATCTCTTGCTCTTCTTCTTCTCCTTCTGGTATCCCTATTATATGGATATTATTATGTTTCATGTTGTCCTGCAGTTCCCTTAGCCCCTCTTCATTCTTTCTGAGAGTCTTTTCCTTTTCTTGTTCATTCTAGATGTTTTTTTCTACCTTGTCCTCCAGTTCGCTGATCCGGTCCTCTGCTTCTCAAGCCTGCTTTTGATTCCTTCTACTGTGTTCTTCAGTTCAGAAATTGTATTCTTCATTTTCTCTTGGCCCTTTTTGGTAGTTTCTATTTCCTTTTTCATGTTGATATAGTTTGCAGTGGATTCATTGTAGTTTCCCTGTAGTTTCTGGTAGTTCTCTGTGAGCTCATTAAGCTTCCTGATAACCAATGCTTTGAACTCAATATCTGATAGTTGACTTGCCTCTTTTTCATTTAGCATTGTTTCTGAGACTTCCTCCTTTCCTTTCATTTGGGGGTTGTTTCTTTGTCTTCCCATTGTTTGTAAGACTCTTCCTTTTAGCCTCTGCTTCTTAAGTTGCTCTGTTTTGAACCCCTGGGTTTGTGGTGTAAACTTCTATGGTAGAATACCTGTGAAATTTAGTGGTACAGTCTCCTTGATTTCCCAAGCTTACTGATATTGGGCTGTGGTTTATGTTGGCTCTGTGTATATCTTTGGTTTTTGGTTGTTGTTGGGTCTTTCTTTGGTGCGTCTTTCTTTGGTGGGTCCTTCCCAACAGCTGGTAAACTGAGTGTCAGTCCGTCTACCACCTCTTGTTTTCTGTTGTGCAGGTGTGGGCAGGTTGTGTTGGAGCTGGTTCTGCAATGTGTACAAGGTTTTGAGGCTTTTCTCTTGCTCTTGTTAAGTTGTTTGTTCTGAGTAATTTCTCCACTATTTAGTTGTATTTCCAGATAGGTACTGGGTTGAGTTAGTGTGGCTTCCACTCCCTCCTTCACCTTCTTCTGTTCTTATCTGTTGGTGGTTCCTTTGTTGGTGGGTCTCCTCTTCCTAGTGGTATCCTGGTGTTCACAGCTTCTACCTACTCTTTTTTGTGATAAGTTGGAGGGGGAAAGCGAAATGGTTTAAGACAGCAGGAGTGCATTCTATTATATTTAAAGTACCAGCCCTTAGAGAAGAGGTAGGAGATCCTTTGGATATGTATAGTGTTAACCGTGATAATTCACCCACCTAGCCACTTTTTAGAAAGGGTGGAGAGAAGATAAGGCTCTTGTTGCAGGGGTGAAGGATTGTGAGTTAGATCTACAAAGGTGTGAGCTTGTGGGAGGTCAGATTATGGGGTAAAGTGAGAGTAAAGGGTAGAAAATAGGTGTAATGTGTGAGGGAATAGATTTAACCACAACAGTAATAAAGTTCAGGAAACAGTGAAGTGGTCTGAGATCTGGGAGGGGTTCTGTGTATTATTTACAAATGTATGGAACAGCTATTATTTACAGTAGCAATGGAGCAACAATGATATGACAGAGTCTATGTGATCTGGATAACTAAAATAGGGAGTATAGGTCCTAGAGTAATGTGCTAATGGAACCCAAGTGAAGTGAAAGACAGTTAATTAACAATACACTATGAAAAAGAGAACAAGGGGAAACCAGTCAAAAAATGCAAATTAACCAGTCAAGCAAAGAAGACTAAACAGAAAGAAGAGAAATACAAAAATATTAATAAAATGAGTGATGTAAGAATAATGAAAAAATAATAATACAAATATACAATAGCTTGCAAGTTCTCTGGAGTAGCAAAGTGAAATTTGTTTCACTGTCTTAGCTGTTGGGATGCCCCCTCTTTGGGTCCAAGTCTGGTCTTTTTACAGTTCCAGGTTTTACTGTCTCACTTGTAGGAATTAAAAAAAGAAAAACTGAAGAAGAAGAAGGAAGGAAGAAGAGATATAAAGGGAAAGAAAGAAGGAATAGAACAAGAAAGAAGGAAAGAGAGAAAGAAGGTTTTAAAAGAAAAAAATAATAAGGAATTACTTGAAAAAAAAACCACAAAAAAAGTCTCTTGCTTTCAAACTGGCCAAGCCGGTTTTGCTGGTCTTTTTGGCTGCAGCAGGCTCAGGGGGCTTAGTTTAGCTCTTCTCCATTCCTGACCAGCACTCAGCCAGCCTCCAGCCCAGCTCTCCAGCAGCCAGCCCCCAGTGCCACAGGTTCAGGCGTGCACCCTCCTCGGGGCTATGGGTGCTCACTCAGGGCCTTCAGTAGTGCTTACTCTCCCAGGTGCGTGGGATGTGGTCTCAGGCCCGCCGAGGTGTGCAGTCTCCCTGGTTCCTCGGATGTGTGCCCAGGGGACCTCCAAGGTGCACACTCTCCCCAATGCCTCAGTTTTGGGCTTGATGCCCCCCACATTCTTATGGGAGCACCAGGCGGCAAGGTGGAGAGGAGGCTGGAGCTGCTGCTGCAGGAGAATTCCCCAAACTGCCCCCAAGTGTCTCTTTTTTTTTACTTTTTCTTTTTAAGAAAATCCTCCTGCTCAGTCCTGCCGCTCCAAACAAGGAAGGACCTGTCTTGTCACACAGCCCACCTGTCCAGCTAGACTGAGAACTGTCCAGGTGGGGGCCCAACACGGCCCAACTCTCAACTCTCCCCAGCTGCGCACACGGTCTCCGTGGGTTTACCACTTCGTCTTTATTTGCCTCCCTGCGACTTCAAGCAACCAAGTCTCTCTCCATGCTGCTCAAGTCCTGTTTGGCAGGGAAGGGAGCCATTAACCCGGCTCTCTCTCAGGAGTCCTGTGGCAGGCTCGGCCGGTACCGGGCCTGGGGCTGTAGTCACCCTGGTCCCCACGCTGGTCCCCACGCTGGTCCCAGGGACCTTTTTGTCCTGAAGCAATCCCCTTACCTTCTGTTTTTTCAGTGTCCTCTATACTTTTTGGTCTCCTATCTTCATAAATGCTGGGGTGCTGTTGGCTGTTCGCTCTGTTCCTCAATAGATCGGCTAGGTGCTTCACCCGTGTGCAGGGGAAGTGAACTCCGCTCCCACCTATCTTACCACCATCTTGAAAATGTCACTTTATGAATGAGGCTTTTCCTCATACTCTCACTCTCATTCTGTCTGTTTGCTCTAGTTTTCTTCTTAGCACTTACTGCCACCTAATATGTTATATATTCACTTGGTTATTGCCTATATCTGTAATAAAAGTTCAAGTTCAGTGAAAACAAAACTTTTGTTACATTTTGTGCTGTGTCCTCAGTAATTAGAGCAGAGCCTGGATCATAGTAAGGGTTCCATAAGTTATTTTTTGAATGAATGGATATGCACAGTCTTTTATTTTCTACTTATATATATGTTTTGCAAACAATATATGCCTAGATTATTATTCAATTTTTATTAAATTTATTGGGGGGATATTGGTTAATAAAATTATATAGGTTTCAAGTGCATAATTCTACATCATCTGCATATTGCATTGTCTGTTTACCACCCAGAGTCAAATCTCCTTTCGTCACCATACATTTGACCCCTTTACTACCTTCCCAATGCCCCTTCCTTCTGGTAACTGCCATACTGTCTATGAGTTTTTATTTCTTGTTTTTTTGTTTGTTACTTTCAATTTTATACCCCACATATACGTGAAATCATATGGTTCTTCACTTTTTCTGTCTGACTTATTTTACTTAGCATCATATTCTCAAGATCCATCCATGTTGTTGCAAATGGCAATATTTCATATTTTCCTATGGCTGAGTAATATTCCATTGTATATATGTACTACATCTTCTTATCCAATCACTGGAGGACACTTAGGTTGTTTCCATGTCTTGGGCACTGTAAATAATGCTGCAATGAATATAAGGGTGCATATATCTTTGCAATTAAATGTTTTCAACTTTTTTAGGTAGATACCCAGAAGAGGGATTGCTAGATCATAAGGTAACTCTAGTCTTAATTTTTTTAAAGAAACTTCCATACTATTTTTCATAATGGCTGTACCAGTTTACATCCTCACCTGGATTATTTTGTACTCAATTTTATATCCTCTGTCTTTTAAAGAGGCAATTGAGATTACCAATTTTTTTGTATAATGTTTAATATACTTGATTTAAAATTTTACATATATTTCATACATATTATTAACATATTATTGTTTAATTTACATTTCTGTTCCTTATTTTTCTTTTCCTCAACCTTCCTTATTTGACCAAGGTATTGATTCAGTTTTTCCTTTTGTTAATTTATAAACAGTAATGTGTCTTATCATTTTTTTCATTAGGGGTTACCTTAACTTTCAGATACATATGGCTACTCTGTTATTTGCAAACATGATTTTTTTTCTATTAAGATTCACTGCTTCTCCAATATTCTTTTTTAGGAATATTTTCTTATTTATTTGGAATACTTTCATTTTCCCCCCTCTTCTAAATTTATGCCTTCCCAGATAACACTTTTCGAACATCTTTACTTCTCTGTTCTCACTCCTTCTCTATTCACAACTCTGATTTTTCATGGATGATGTACTACTTGCAGTACTAGACATTAGAGTTTCCCTGTAAATATGGACCTTTGGTTTCAAGAGTCCTTATTTAACAGTTTTGTTTCTGTTTCTATACAGTCCACCATTACCCACTTACATTTAACTATTGTATTTGACATGCATACTCGTTCATTTTTTTTCATTTTTTTCTTTTTTCTTCCATCCCTCCACCCCACCCCAGCTGAACCCCCCTCCCTCCCCCACCTCCACCCTCCCCCTTGATCCTGTCCATGTGTCCTTTATAGTAGTTCCTGTAATCCCCTCTCCTCACTATCCCCTCCCCACTCCCCCCTGCCCATTGTTAAATTGTTCTTAACTTCAGTGTCTCTGGTTATATTTTGTTTCCTTTTTTCTTCTATTTATTATGTTCCAGTTAAAGGTGAGATCATATGGTATTTGTCCCTCACCGTCTGGCTTATTTCACTTAACATAATGCTCTCCAGTTCCATCCGTTCATTTGTTTTTCAACTCAGGAATTGTTCTGTTTTTGAATAATTTGGTTATTTTCCGTATGTTTTGTTTTCTCGTACTGGTGCTGAAATTATTCACATATTTGGTCCCCTGTATCTATATATCAGTGGAGATCCATATCATAGAGCTCTTACACATTGGTCCCTAGGTATTTGCCTACCCACAATGTAAAAAGTATAGCACCAATCTTTTCATTATAATTACCATAGTATCAGAAAACCCAGGCTACAGGTGCCATTTGACCCAAGTGAGGTAGATAGTTTAGAGTTGTTAGTAGAGGGAAAGTGAGCCTTGTTCAGATATCCATCTCTCTGGGGAGTGGGGCTTTCACTGGTTTAAATGGCAGCTCGTTTGAGGAAGCAATGTTTTCTTCCCAAAGTGTGGAGAGACAACATATTTTTCTTAATTTTTCCTCTTTCTTCCTTATGTTTGTTTGTAATGGTAAGAGTACTTTCAGCTGGATGTACTCAGAAATTCTGGCCTTCTTGCCTACTACTTCTTTTATAGAGTCTTCCTCTGAAGACCTTGAAAAAAATAAAGTGTGCTCTTCTTTAGAAGAGGTTTAGCACTTATATCTCTTTCTTTGTTCATTTATCCATTCATTATTTCACAAATAATGTGGCCCTGGCTGGAATGGCTCAGTGGATTTAGCACTGGCCTGCAAGCTGAGAGGTTGCCAGTTCGATTCCTCATCAGGGCACATGCCTGGATTGCAGACCAGGTCCCCACTTGGCGGTGTGCAAGACACAACCACATATTGATGTTTGTCTCCCTGTCTTTCTCCCTCCCTTCCTCTCTCTGTGAAAATAAATAAATAAAATCTCTGAAAAAATATTTAGTACCTACTGTGTGCCAAGCGCTATGCTAAGTGAATAAGATAGATAGGGTCCCTACTCTCATGAAGTTTACATTCTATTGTGAAAAGAGTTTAAAGGTAATTTCATATAGCTATAAATGATATAAGGAAGCTGTGGGATGACAATGGTGAGTTCTGGGATAAGAAGATGAGTCAATAAAATCTTAGAGAGGAGACTGAGGGTGTGAGTAGAAAGTTTGGGGGGAATCAAAGGAAAACTCTTGATAATAGTAACCTTTGTCTACTGCTACACAAAGGTAGGAAAAACAAACAGGACTTGCCATTTTGCAGAAATCCATGTCAAATTGTAAGAACTAATTGAAGTGTAGAGAATCTAATTAGGAATGTTATATTCAGAAGAAAGAATTCAGGTGCTCCAACTAAGGCTGTGAACAAATCTCAGCTAAGATTTTCACTTGTACCCTCTACAGAAACTCAGAAATGCAAATTCATGGGCCTCAGAACTATTGAATTAGAATCTTGGGATGAAGCCCAGGAATTTGTATCTTAACAGGCCCCCCAGGTGACTCTTATTATGCAAGTTAAATTTTGACAGCACTAATTAAGAACATAATATATCATTGGAAAGAACTTTAAGTTGCCAACATTATATTAGTGCAAAAATAATGTCTAGAATAGGTGGAATCATCCATGTAAAGACATAAGCAGAGTGAAAAGAAATAGCATGGCAAATATCCAAACACACTGTAGGGGAAAAGTAGTCAGAAAAACTAAATCTGAAAGAAAAAAATGTGACAAATACTGAAAAACATTTTCTCATCTCCCGTGAATAATAAAAATCCTGTATTTCATCTGGGTATATGGTTGCAGTTACAAAAGTACATTTCTCTGCCTTTGTTGCAGCTAATTATGGCCATATCAATAAGTCCTGGCCAGTGGGATGTGTAAATAAGTGATATCTTCACTTTCAGATCCTGCTCTTGAAAGGAATGAGTGTGTTTCCTTACCATTTCTCCCTTCTCATTGGCTATAGATATGATAGTGGTAACTGGAGAAGCCTGTTTATACACAGACATGGAAGCCATCCAATTTGCCCTACCAGCCCCACACTTCCCTGCCTCTGAACTGTAATCTAAAATAGAATAAACTTCTATCTTGTTTGAACTACTTTAGTTTGGTTTTTTTTGTTATAGCAGTTTAGCATGAATCCTAATGAATACGCTATGTGAATCCAACAAAACAAGGACTCAAAAACAAATGATAAAACAACAGATGAAAAGGCAGACTGCAGAACTCAAGAATCAAATCAAATATCACAACAATATTCCTTCAGAATTAATAATAAGGAAACTGAAAGAATATTAAAAGATGTATTAAAATATAACTATCAGTATAAAGAAAAACCTAAGATATATTCACTCAACAAATATTTGTTTTGCATCCACTTTCTTTAGACATTGTTCTAGGTACAGGTAATTGGAGGAAAGATTTTATAGGTTGTATTGCAGATAAAGGAAGCAATATGAGTGAAAACCTTGAGGCAGAAAAGAGGTTGGTGTTTTTATTCATAATAGGAATAAAGTTAGTGTGGCTAAAGCTGCATGAGCAAGAGGGAAGAACTGTATGGGATTAAGTTGGAAAATTTGGGAGGAACCACATTATGCAGGGCCTCTATGGACCATGGTAAGAATTTTGATTTTATTCTAGGGATAATTGAGAGGCTTACTGGGATGATTTAGGTGAGGGAGAGGCATGATCTAATTTTGCATTTTAAAGTATCGTTCTAGCTGTTAAATGAAAGATAGAGGACAAGAGTGGAAGCAGAGAAACCTACTGCTCAATTTCCCTGAACTAAAAACTCCAAGGCAAATAATGGTCCTAAACTTGGAGAACTACATGGATTTCAGAGACACTTTCATGGTGCAATTATCAATACTTAGTGAAAGTTTATGTATTTGGTAAAAGAAAAAGAACTCAGAGACAACTCTTATGTATATGACCAAAGCAGCCTGATAAGTGTCATTTACTAAATTGGGGGGAGACTGAAAGAACAATTTGGGAAGAAGGAGAATACCAATAGTCCAGTTTAGCATGTGTAAATTTTGAAATGTCTATGAGGAAACATCTAAGAAATTGTGTATGTAAGACTCGAAGTTCAGAGGAAAGGTCTGATCTGAAGATAGAAAACTAGGAGTCCTATAGTTGGTAACTGCAGGCAGATGAGATCAGCTGGTGTTGAAATGTAGCATGAGAAGATAAGAGAGTTCAAGCCCAAGCTCTGAGGAGCTCTCAACATTTAGGGTGGGTAGAGGGAGAGAAATTTCCAAATATTATTGAAAGAGAGAATCCGGAGAGGTAGGAGGTAAGCCAGAAGAGTGTGGTGTCATGGAAGGCAGAAGAAGAGAGTGTGTTTCACTAGGTAAATGCTGCGTGGAGATGCCAAATGAGATAAGGATTGGACAGTGTTCATTGAATTTAGCTATAAAGAAATCTTCAGTTAGATCTGCCTTAGATTGTAGATGGTTAAAGAGTAGAAGACAGGCATATAAGCGGTTTTAATGGTAAGATGGCTGGGAGCCTGCAACCCATAGGAGAAACCTTAGCTTTTTCTCTCCTTTCCTCTTTCAATATATGATACCTGGGCCTAGGGAAAGTAATCTAGGTCAGCTTAGCTCTAGGTACTGAGTAATGTTTTTCGTCTTTGACCCATTTCTCTGGCATTGAAATATGTGGCCTTTCACGTTGCTGGAAGATTATATCAGAGGTTCATGTTTGGGCTTAGAAGGAAGCCACTTAGGACTTTAGGCTTAAATAAAGAAATACATACATACATACATACATACATACATACATAATAAAAGTTTTCTATATGACTCAGACTGATAGACTAGAATTCTTATTTAAGATTAGGGGACAAATTCTCAACTAACAATAAAATATGTTTGTTTTGTCTTGCTTGTGGCTACATCTACCCCATGGACCTCATAGAAAGGAGAAGTACTTGGGATAAGTCAGAATTCATATATTCCTGGGACTACCTATCAAAATATCTTCTTAATAGACCCTCTTAACAGCTCCTTATTTCAGTTCTTACATGATCAGGCAAGCTACCAACTTAAATTACAGATCCTTGACAGTCCCTGTCTTGATTCAAACCTGTGCTTATATTCTTATATTGAAAATCTTCCTGGTATTCATATACCTCTCCTCTATAATAATAAGAGTCATAACCTTAAAATTCAATCCTGTGGTTGTCACCTCCCTACCTCCACCCTCCCTGCTGCCAAATTCCACACCCCACACCCAAATTGGCTGTATACCAATTTCTGAAGCCTAACAGCTTCCAGATATCAGGCTTTGCCTGATCACCTGACTTTTCTTGTACCATGTACATTGAATCTCCTATTTAGTCCTTACCTTATGTGAATGAGTGTATCTAGGCTTCTGCTACCAGTCTTACCCCATGTGGTGTGTGTAGTCATTGCCCAATTTGTTAAGTTGTAACCTCATTTCTCATAGCTATAGAAATAAAGTTACAACCAACTGGTTCCAATTGACTTCTTGAAGAATAAGGTGATCTCATTTTGAGAGGAGTCCCTTCTTCTCTTTTAAATATATTTGTCCCTGGTATGTCCTCAGGACAATGTTAGCATCTCTACTGTTTGCTTTTTCTAATAAAATTTCATTGAGTTTATTTCTATGGCTACATACATTTGGAGACAAGACCTTTCCCTCTCTACAAAATGACCCAATAGTATTAAAGTTTTTATAAATATATTATTTATATACAGTAAAATTCATCTATTTAAAAAATACACTCAAATGAATTTTGGTAATTGTATATAATTGTGTAATTATCACACATATAATGGTTTGGGAACCACTGCTACCTCTATCTATGTATTTTTAGCAATTTTTTGTCAGGT
This sequence comes from Desmodus rotundus, assembly GCF_022682495.2. Classification (NCBI taxonomy): domain Eukaryota; kingdom Metazoa; phylum Chordata; class Mammalia; order Chiroptera; family Phyllostomidae; genus Desmodus; species Desmodus rotundus. The sequence continues at coordinate 61,927,608 of NC_071400.1, forward strand.
GGTTTTTATACATACTACATTCTAAGCACCACTGAAATATTTATTATTGTTGTCTGGCCCAGAGTTACTTTGCATCTGATCCCCTTTCTCTCTTTTTCTCTCATTGTCTGTTGATGTATTGTAGGGGAATTGGTTTTCCCAGCACCCACAGATAGTTAACTTGTGTTTTTCTGCTGATGTTACCACACATACAGCCACACATTCAGCTGTTATGGACTCAGAGAATGGAAATTGTCATTGTGTTTGGCCTGGCATAATATTAATGAGGTTTAGTGCTTTCACAAACTCATGTCCTGAAGTGCAATGCCAAATAGAAATACTTTTTGTCTAAACCATTGTTTGTAATCCAATGACTATAGGTACCACCCTGGCCTGATACTCCCGATGTTAGGGATGCACCTAGTAGGTAAGTAAAGGCAATGAGGAAAATTATTACTTTTTATTTTAGAATAAAGAAATGGCTTTAGAATTAGACTTTCGACACTATGCCCTTGGTTTCTGCACTAACATGATGCAGAGTAAAAGAACAATATGGATCAGAAATTTTCTATGAGTTGCATAGAAAATGCCTATGAAAATGCTGTTTAGCATCATCACAGTGTCCTCCTATTCTCTATAGAAGTGTAGAGTGAGTTAGTATAGTGAGTCATGAGTTATAGTCTTTTCTATAATAAAAAGTGTTCTGGAAATGAGAAATACTTATGTATTGGAGCCACAGGATCTAATCCTAACTGTTACTAACTCATTGTTCTGTGTCTCACTTTCCCCATTTTAAAATACAAATGATAAATTAAATAGTCTCTGAGGGCCTTTCTAGCTCTGACATTCCATGAACCTGTAATTCTCAACACTTTTCTCCTTCTAATCTGTGAGGAGAGGGGCAAGAAGTGTTGGGTTGTTTTTACTCTTTCAGCTTAACAATTAGATCTTGAGTTGATTAATGCTCTCTTGGCAACTATTGCATCTTAGTGAAGATGATTTAGTATTTCAGCAATTGCTGGATGCTTATAAATGTGCCAGCTTGGTGTATTGAAATTATTAAGATTTCTAAAGGTATTTCAAACTGGCCTTAATTAATTAAATGCTGGATAGATGCAGTCCAAGGTTAACCACTTAATAAATTGGCAACCAAATGAAAAATGGAATCAAACATTTTGAGCAGCTTACTGGAAGGGATCTGGGCTATTCACCAACAGATTCTGTAGCAATGCTGGCAGCATGGTGGGTCATTTTTAAGCTCCTGACTCATTGTCACTATACCTTTTCACCCAGGACTACACCCCCCCCAAAGAAAAAACAACACAGTATTGCTTCATCTGTAACAACAAGGTAATGTCCACAGATTAAAAGAAAATACCCATGTGAAATAGTTGAGATGGATACCAACTTCTATTTGAAACCCCCAAAAAGTCAGCGTTTATGCTGCCTTTCACTAACAGAACCAATAAATAGAGACAGGGATTGAATTTTTATGGGTGCTTTATTCAGATGCTGATGATCTGAGAAGATGGTAGGTTATGTACCCTAAAAAACACACCAAAAGCTGACCTTTTCACAGGGAGAAGGAAAGGGTAGGTGAATGGTTTAGGAAAAGATTAATCAGATAAGAGTTCCAGTCTGGCTGCATTTTTCCTAGATTTCTGTATCTGCTGATGAACAATTCTTTATCTGCATCACGGACATTCCCTCCCTGGAACACAATGGCTCAGATACCATCTTGATCCCTTGCAGACTCCTTGGGGCACAAAGTTGAATTGCTTGTTGACCTCCTACAGTCACGTATGTCATGCATTCCAGTTCCTGGAATCATAGCTTTCCTCATGCATTACTCACTTAAGCCTCTCAACTATATGAAACTATAGTTGGTAGCTATATTCATTTAGAGTGAAGCTAACATATTTACTTCTTGAGTTACCCTATCAAATTTACTGTGTATTTGAACATAAGAATATCATAAAGAGGACAATAGTGATAGGTCTTATGTACAAAGAAAAGTCCTTGTCCTTTTCTCTCGTCTTTAAGTTGAAGACTAGCTTAACATAAAGAGAAATTGCTTAGAAAAAGGGATCATAAAGTAAGATGATTTGATTCTACTTAGAAGTCAGTAGAGAGTGATAAGTTATTGAAGATTTGAAATCAAGAAGTAATTAAGGGTTGGCCATGTACCTAGTGAGTATATTAATTTAGTTTATGCAGATCATCAAAAACTGCCAAAACTTTTAGGTGAAAAGTGTTGAATAAGTTTATAATGGATAGATCAGGCTGACAACACATGAACAAACTAATCAGTGTTAACATCACAAAAAGGGAGACAACCAGGAAATATGTGTCTTCTGATGTGATGCCATAGGAAGTACAAAAAAACACCACCTATTATTGCTAAAATTTGAACTTGAATATGATAAACCTCTATACTTAACTACAGGAAATACAGGGGTCAGAGGCACTGGTGAGTGGTGATACCACACCAGTTAATGAGTTAGGGAAGCCTGGAAGAGGTTAAATGACAGCATGGGGGAGGACCATTCTGGCAAAATCCAGAATGTAGGAAATTTTATAGGACAAAACCAATTTCTCCCACAAATACACTGAAAGGAAGGCGAAGAGAAGTAAAACCTATAGATTAAAAGAGATTAAAAAGACATGTCAATCAACTGCAACATATGTGCATTGTTTGGATCCTGATTTAAACAAACCAGTTATTAAAAAATGTAGGAGACAACCAGGGAAATTTGGACACCGAATGGATATTTAATGATATTAAGGAAGAGTTGTTATCTTTACATGCAATACTAGCTTTAGATACAACTAAAGAATAGTAATATATTTATCTTTAGTTATATGTAGTTATATACTTATCCTTATAAACAGTTATATATTTATCTTTAAATAGTTTATTTTAACTATTTTTATTGTTGACACCATTACAGATATCTCCATCCTCTCCTACCCCTTTTGCCTACCTCTACTCAGTCCCTCCTCCCTATCCTTCTGGCAATCACTACACTGTTGTCTGAGTCAATGGGTTATGTATATGTTTTTTGGCTCATGCCTACACCTTCTTTCATCCAGTCCCCCCATGCCCCTCCCCTCTGAGATCTGCCAGTCTGTTCCATGTAAGCATGACTCTGTTTCTGTTTTGTTCATCAGTTTATTTTGTTCATTAGATTCCACATATAAGTGAGATCATATGGTATTTGTCTTTCTCTGACTGGTTTATCTCAGTTCACATAATAATCTCCAGGTCCATACTTGCTGTCACAAAAGGTAAGATTTCAAAGAATAGTTATCTTTAGAAATGGTCCTGTAATTATGTTTATAAATGAGTCCTTATCTTTTAGAGACACATATTGAAATATTTATAGATGAAATGAGACATATTGGTCTTGTTTCAAAATAAAGGGAATTGGGTTGGGGGTATAGATGTTTCCCCCCCAATCTTGTTGGGGGGGGAACAAGATTGGCTAGGAACCTAGGTTTTTGGCTGGAACAACTGGATGCACCATGGTAACAATTGGATGCACCGTGGTAACACTTAGTGAGATAGAGGAGCTAGAGAGGGAAGGAAACAGGTTTTGATCAGGACAAGGGCAGTGGCAGTTCAGGAGTTCTGTTTTTGATTCGTTAGATTCGAAATGCCTATTAGGTGTAGAAGTGGCAATGTGAAGCAGATCATTGGATAATGCAGTCAGGTGCTCTGCTAAAGGGTCACGCTGGTGTTGTAACTTTGGAGGTCACCAGATTCTATTATTATTTCTATTTCTTAATAGGCTTCTGGTTTGGAATATAAAGGGTGTCTGGATACTATTCTAGTCAATAAGATGATGAAATGTAAGCTAAGTGGTATTGTTAGGATATTCATAGCAGATTCATTTGTTAAACATTTTGCACACTTATTATGTGGAATTGTGTGCAAAGTGTTTTCTTTCATAGATTGCTGTCTGCCTGAAAAGCCAAACATGGTACTAGTGAACAGTTTTGTTAAAGACTTGAGAAGAAAGAAAGAAAAAGGAAGATGACATAAATCTTCAAGGGAATACCAATTCCATTGATAAACATGCAGGGTTGAATCCAATAAATGAAAATATTGTTTTCCATAAAGTAAAAATAATCTTAAACGTTAAAATTTTTCTTATCTAACACCCACCCAATGCTATATTACTCTCACCAGTATGCAAAATAAGAACCATTTTATCTCTTGAACATTGTTTTGAACAGAGGATTCATTATTTCATGAAGCAGACTGTTTAACTGTTGAACACCTAGAACTGCACCTTGTGAACTCTGTACCTTAAAGGACTCTGTGGCTTTAAGAATTGGGTGCTGTTTTCAAATAGAGCTACACAAATCTGTTCTTTCACCTTCTACATGGCAACTTTTTGAATATTTGTAGATAGTGATACTGCCACCCTAAAATCATTTCTTTTTCAGGTTAAAAATTCCTGAACTTACTTGATTTCCTATCACCCTCCTTATCCCCTGGATCAATTCTAGTTCAGTGGTGCTCTACTTAAAGTATAGGCCTTAGTAGTTTTGTTGCTGGGAAAGTACATCTGCTATGTACTGCTTGCCACTTTAGCACATATCAGAGAGATAATCTGGAGCAGTTGTTCCTCTAATGACCTCATATAATTAACCCTTGTGGTGTCTAATTAAAAATAAACATATATTGGGGCCCCTATGTTTCCCTGTGGAACTGTTCTAATTCATCTTTGTCCTCTGGCTACTATTTTACATAAGATAACCATAGGGCAGTTAATTTTGGAAACACATATGATAGAAACTTGCAGTTCAGTTTTTTTCCTTAATGCACTTTCAATCAGTCCTTCTGGTTATACTCTGATGATTTTCTCATACCTATTTATTCTTCCATCTTTAACCCTATGTACTTAATACTGAAAATTAAACCTTAAAACGACATGGCCTAGGTTAATCCCATTCTCAGACCTGCCCACATTTCCCCTCTGAACCAGGAGACACATATTTTCCACAACTGGGGGAAATCAGCCTACGTTCGTTCAAAACCAGAAAATCCAAGGGAGGTCACACTGGCCTACCTGAACCTGTGTCTTTAGGCCCTTATAGACCCTTTGATTATCACGTCCTGACTTTTAAAGAACCCAAGAATTTGGTCTTTTATTAAGGTCACAGAATTCAGAGTGATTTTGTTCCTCTGCCCCTTCAAGTTAAGTCTCAGCTGATTCTTCCAAACACTGGGACCCCATCCTTGGATCTTTTCTCTATCTACAATTCTCCGCTTCCTCACCCAGACTTACAGTGTTAAATACCACACAGGGTGGGGAGAGTAGGTTTACACTGGTTCATAAGGAAAATAATACAATAATTAATAAATAATAATACAAGAATAAACTGTGGTTTGCATACTCACAACTGTAAATCTACTTTTGTCCCACCCTGTATATATGCTGATAATACAAAATATGTATCTCTTCAATTCTTTCCCTCGAATTTTGCCACCCATGGTGTTAGATACATTCTAAGGCTGGCTCTCTTTAAAGTCATAGGACAACTGCTGGTGCACATCAGGACTACACTATTCCTTGTTCCTACCTAGTGGGAAATAGACAGCATTCCTCCCCAGAGTCAAAATTTTATCAAAGGCTTTTTCTACAATAAATTTCTATTATCATGTAGTTTTCTCTTTTAATCTGTTAATATGGTAAATTACTTTTATACATTTCTAATTTTAAATCACTCATACTTCTCTACCATAAAATCAACCATTGACCTGGCTGGTATAGCTCAGTGGATTGAGCGCAGGCCTGAGAAGGAAAGGGTCTCAGGTTTGATTCCCAGTCAGGGCACATGCCTGGGTTGTGGGTCAGGTCCCCAGTAGGGGGCGAGTGAGGGGCAACCACACATTGATGTTTCTCACCCTCTCTTTCTCCTTCCCTTCCCCTTTCTCTAAAAATAAAATAAATAAAATCTTAAAACATAAATAAATAAAGAAAATCAACCATTGGATTCAATTATTAACATTTCATGTAAGATTTAATATTTATATTCATATATGGAATAGACATGTCATTTTCCTTTCACATAATACCCTTGTCTGGTTTTTAGTATCATAATTATGCTGTCTTCAAAGAATAAGCTAAGAAGAATTCCTTTTTATCAGTTTCTTGGCAGAGTTTGATTAAAATTAGGATGATCTTGAAATTTAGTTGAACTTGCCTGTAAAACTATCTGGACCAGGTGTTTTATCTGGAGGAATAGTTTAACATAGTGTTTTAATTTGTTTCATGATCCTAGAACTATTCAAAAATTTTACATTTTCTTGGGTTAGTACTGGAAGGTTTTGGCTCAACTTAATTGTGATATTCATATCTTCTATATGCTTCTGAAATATCTTTGTCTCCTTGACATAACACTAATTGTGAGAAGTATGTTGAAATCTCCCTCTATGTGGTAGATGTGTAAACTTCTACTTCTATGAATTTTTGCCACTATAAATATATTTAAAATTTGTATTAAACATTTACCATTCAGTAATAATCCTCTCTATGCATAATATTTTTGTGTAAAAGTCTATTTTATCTGAAATTAATGTAGATGCACCATTTCCTTTTCTTAATATTTGCCTGATATGCTTTTCTCATTTTTTACTGATAAATTTTTATTTGATACTATTATTGTTGATTTGTAAGAATTACTTTTAACAATTTATGTACAGCCTTCAAATTAGCACATTTATCACTTACCCTTTAATTTCACATGGAAATGAATGCAGAGAAATCCCAATTATTAAGTTGGCTCGTGATATAAGCAGACTTTAGTACACACATTCATTTAGGGAGTTAAATGTCATCACTCCCTCTGTTTCTACATAATCCTGCATTTAAATGGTGGACTTGAAATAATGATAGTACAGTGGTTTTAAAGATTAATAAAAAATACCTTGAGTTACTTCAACTCCATATTTTGTTGGAGCACTTGGAGTTTTTATTTCTTTTTTAATTCAAAGCAATGTAATAGAATATAAACTGTAAGATAGAATATTTTTGTTTGAAAAGGGGATGTTTTAGTTCACAGAAGAAATATTTTACTGTTTGAAAAATATGCTTAAAATTGAAATTTAATCTTTTCAAGTTAATTTTTGTTTTAAAACTAAGGAAGAAACAGATATAATGATTTTGCCTATTAATTTTGTCATATGAAGGAAGGGAGCATTAAGAAATGATCTGGTCCAGCCCTGGCTGGTGTGGCCCAGTGGATTGAGTGCTGGCCTGCAGGCCAAAGGGTTACCAGTTCCATTCCCAGTCAGAGCACATGCCTGGGTTTTGGGCCATGTCCCCCGTAGGGGTTGGGCGAGAAGCAACCACACACTGATGTTTCTCTCTCTCTCTCTTTTTCCCTTCCTTCTCCTCTCTCTAAAAATAAATAAATTAAATCTTTAAGAAAAAAAAGAAATGATCTGCTCCAGGTGATAAATACACTAGGTATGCCACTGTTAGGCAATTTGCTCATTCTCTTTATAAGCTGTTAAAATTTTCTTTTTGAGATATTCTGAATTTCACTATTGTTAAGTGTGGTTTTTCCTTATTTCTCCTTAACAGCACTATCAATAACAAATTGTTTATTTGTGATTCTGGAAAATTTAACTATATTATTTCTTTAAATTTTTCTCTACTCTATTGTATTTTTTTCCTCCCTTTCTGGAACCCCAATACCCATCTTCTATGGCATGTATCTCCAAGGTTTTCTTTTATATTTTCTTTTGATTGGAAAATTTCTTTAATTTGCTTTTATAATTTGTTAATCTATTCATCAGCTGTGTCCACTGTCCTTTTTATTGCAGGCACAGCATACCGTTTCCTTCATGTTAGATGTTGAACTCTTTTCCATACAAAATATTTTTTTGAAATTTTTTTTTTATTAAAAGACTTTATTTATTTATTTTTAGAGAGGAAGGGAGGGAGAAAGAGCAGGAGAGAAACATCAATGTGTGGTTGCCTCTCATGCACTCCCCCATGCCAAACTGGGGACCTGGCCTGCAACCCAGGCACGTGCCCTGACTGGGAATCGAACAGGCAACCCATTAGTTCACAGGCTGGCATTCAATCCACTGAGCCACACCAGCCAGGGCTTTTTGAAATGTTTTAAATCATATTTAATCACTGATATGTAATTTATATACAGTAAATGTACCCATTGTAGTTTTGACAATTGTATATAATCATGTAACTACCATCGACGTCAAGATGTAGAACATTCCCATCACCCTCAAAAGTATTCTCAAGCTCTTCCCACCTACCCCGCCCCAACCCTCAGGTCCATTTGATTTCTGTCATTGTAGTTTGCACTTGAATTCCATAAAAATGGAATTATCTGGAATGTACCCTTTTGTGCCTGGCTTCTTTTAATTAGAAGACTGTTACTGAGATTCAGCCATGTTGTTTTATATATCATCAGTTTATTCTTTTTCTTATTATTAGTGTTCCATTGATCTATATATAATGTGTTTATTCCTTAGTTTATGGAAACTTTGCTTGTTCCCAGGTTAGGGTTACTATGGATAAAGTTGATACAAATATTCGAACACAAGTCTTTCTGTGAAAATATGTTTGTATTTATTGAAGAAATGCCTAGGAGTGGTATTACAGGTTTGTGTGGAAAGCATATGTTTAGCTTCATAAGAAACTGCTGAACTGTTTTCCATAGTGGTTGTACCATTTAATGTTCTCATCAATAAGTGAGTTTCAGTTTCGCCACATCCTTACCTATACAGGGTATTATTACATCCTTTAATTTTGGTCATTCTACTAGGTATACTGTAATATCACACTGTGATTTTATTTGTATTTTCCTGATGATTAGTTTTGTAGAGGATCTTTTATAAAATTCTTGTTCAAATTTTTGGCCACATTTTTTGCAAGTTGTTTTCCTTTTATTATTTTCTTTTTTGAGAATTCTTTGTACACACTTGATACAAGTCGTTTGTCAGATACATTTTGCAAACATTTCACACAATTTGTGAGGTTTTTTTGACAGTATATTTTATAGAACAAAAGTTTTAAATTTTGGTAGTCTAGTTTATCAGCGTGTTTTCTGTTATGCCTCATGCTTTACAACTGTATGCTAAGAAATCTTTTCTTACTTACCCCAAGATTGAAAATGTTTACTCTCATTTTTTTCTATTGTCCATTTCAAGTGAATTTTTGTGTGGCATGATGTAAATATCAAGGTTCTTTCTTTTCTTTTCTTATTTTTTTGCATATGGATATCCAGTTGTTTCTGCACCATCAGCTATAAAGATTAAGTTTTTCTCCATTTAACTATTTGACACCTTGGTCATAGATCAATTGACCATAACTTTGTGGGTCTATTTCTGGATGCTCTGTTCTGTTCCATTGAACTATATGGCTGTGTGTTGCCAACACCAAATTATTTTGATTTCTGCATCCTTTTAGCTAAGCCTTGAATTAGGTAGTGCGAGTACTCACACTTTGTCATTTTAGAAATTTCTTTTTGGTATATGGATCTTTTGCATTTCCATACAAAATTTAGTACCAACTTATAAATATATTTTAAACAAGTGTGTTAGGATATTGATGAGCTTGACTTGAATCTATGAATTTATATGAGAATTGACACTTTGACAGAACTGGGTTTTCCAACCTATGATGTGGTATATTTCTCCAAAGTTTTTTTCAATTTTTGTCAATAAGTTTTAAATGTACAGGTTTGCACATAGTTTGTTAAATTTAACTTTAAGTAATTCATATTTTGGTATGCTGTTTTAAATGTAATTCCTTTTATGTTAATATCCAATTTTTATTTTCTATTTTATAGAAATAAAATTGACTTTTGTATGTTGATCTTCTATCTTGAACTTTGCTTACTTGTATAATTACTAGCTTTTGGGGGGATTCAGAAATATTTTCCATGCACATAGTAATGTCACTTGTGAATAAAGATAGTGTTGTTTTTTCTTTTCCAATCTTTATGTCTTTTATTTCTTATACTGACCTTACTGCAATCGCTAGGAACCACAGTATAATGTTGTAAAGAAATGGCAAGAGTGGACATTCTTGCCTTGTCCTCAATCTCAATCTTAAGAGTAAAATAGAAGAACTTTTTTCATAGATGCCCTTTATCAAATTAAGAAAGTAATCTTCAATCTCTTTTTTACTAAGAAGTTTTTTAAATCATGATTTAGTCTTGATTTTTTATATTATTTTTTCTGCATCTATTAAGATGATTGTGGTTTTTCTCTTTTATCCTGTTGATATGGTATTACAACAATTTATTTTCAAATGTTAATACAACCTTATATTCTCAGAATAAAGCCCACTTGGTTGTGATGCATTCATTATCATTCATATACATTGCTGAATCCAATTTGCTAATATTTTGTTGAGTACTTTTGTATCTTTACTCATAAGGAATGTTGTTCTGTAGCTTTCTCTTCTTGTAATATCTTAGTCTAGTTTTAATATCAGAGTAATAATGGCCTAAAGATTTCTTGAGAAATGTTTCCATAATTCCTGAAAGTGTTTGTATACGATTGACATTATTTCATCCTTAAATGTACTACAGAATTAAGCCATCTGTTCCTTTAGTATTTTAAATTATGAATTCAAAGTCTCTATAAAATATCTTTTATTCACATTTTCCTTTTCATAGTCAATTTCAAATTTTTGATTTTTCATGGGATTTGTCAATTTCATCTAAGTTGTGAAATCTCTTGGCGTAAAGTTTTTCATAATATTTCTTTATTATCCTTTTAATATATGTAGGATCTCTAGTGATATTCCCTCTTTAATTCCTAATATTTATAATTTTTAAAATATATTTATTGATTATGCTATTACAGTTGTCCCATTTCCCGCCCCCCTCACTCCACTCCATCCTGCCCACCCCCTCCCTCCCACATTCCCCTCCTATACTTCATGTCCATGGGTCATACTTATAAGTTCTTTGGCTTCTACATGTCCTACACTATTCTTACCCTCCCCCTGTCTATTTTCTACCTATCATTTATGATACTTATTCTCTGTATCTTTCCCCCCCTCTCCCCCTCCCACTCCCCTATTGACAACCCTCCATGTGATCTCCATCTCTATGGTTCTGTTCCTGTTCTAGTTGTTTGCCTAGTTTGCTCTTGTTTTTGTTTTAGGTGTGGTCGTTAATAACTGTGAGTTTGCTGTCATTTTTACTGTTCCTATTTTTGATCTTCTTTTTCTTAGGTAAGTCCCTTTAACATTTCATATAATAAGGGCTTGGTGATGATGAACTCCTTGAACTTGACCTTATCTGAGAAGCACTTTATCTGCCCTTCCATTCTAAATGATAGCTTTGCTGGATACAGTAATCTTGGATGTAGGTCCTTGCCTTTCATGACTTGGAATACTTCTTGCCAGCCCCTTCTTGCCTGTAAGGTCTCTTTGGAGAAATCAGCTGACAGTCTTATGGGAAGTCCTTTGTAGGTAACTGTGTCCTTTTCTCTTGCTGCTTCTAAGATTCTCTCCTGTTTAATCTTAGGTAATGTAATTATGATGTGCCTTGGCGTGTTCCTCCTTGGGTCCAGCTTCTTTGGGACTCTCTGAACTTCCTGGACTTCCTGGAAGTCTATTTCCTTTGCCAGATGAGGGAAGTTCTCCTTCATTATTTGTTCAAATAAGTTTTCAAGTTTTTGTTCTTCCTCTTCTCCTTCTGGCACCCCTATAATCCGGATGTTGGAACATTTCAAGATGTCCTGGAGGTTCCTAAGCTTCTCCTCATTTTTCCGAATTCTTATTTCTTCATTCTTTTCTGGTTGGATGTTTCTTTCTTCCTTCTGGTCCACACCATTGATTTGAGTCCCAGTTTCCTTCGCATCACTATTGGTTCCCTGTACATTTTCCTTTGTTTCTCTTAGCATAGTCTTCATTTTTTCCTCTGGTTTTCGAACAAATTCAACCAATTCTGTGAGCGTCTTGATAACCAGTGTTTTGAACTGTGCATCCGATAGGTTGGCTGTCTCTTCCTCGCTTAGTTGTATTTTTTCTGGAGCTTTGAAGTGTTCTGTCATTTGGGCCTTTTTTTTTTTTTTTTTTTTGGTCTTGGGGCGTTTGTTACTTAAAGGGGCGGAGCCTTAGGTGTTCCCCAGGGTGGGGTAACGCTGGTTGCTGTGCTGTGACGCTGTACGTGGGGGAGGGGCCGAGAGGGAGCAATGGCGCCCGCTCCCCTCTCCACCGGATTTCAGTCTTTCACTCCGCTACCCACAATCAAACTGGGCCTCTCTGCTGCTGGTTCCTGAGTGGGTGGGCTTGTGCACGGGCTAGGCCCCTGTGGGTCTCTCCAACGACCTCTCCTGTGAGGCTGGGAGTCTCTCCTGCTGCCGCCCCAACCCTCATGGTTCCCAATCAGAGGTTTGAGGCTTTGTTTCCCGAGCTGGCCCTGGGTTGTGCGGTCTGCTTTGCTCCCCGCCGTTTGTCCGGTTTATCTGTGTGCGAATGTGGGGCCGCCAGGTGCTACCCACCACTCTGCCTGCCCTGTTCTCCGCCACTCTGAGTCTGGCCCTCTCGGTTTATCTGCGCTAATGTGGGTCCGCAGGGTCTGCCAGTGGTCAGACTGCCTGCCCCCTTCGTCCCACACTCCGCCAGTCTCGGTCCCGCCAAGGCAATGCGAGTCCTCTCCGCCCCTCCTACCGGTCTGGATGAATGTTTATTTTTTATTTCCTTGGTGTCGGACTTCCTTGCCGTTTGATTTTCTGTCAGTTCTGGTTGTTCGAGGAGGCGCAGTGTATCTACCTATGCCGCCATCTTGGTTCTCCCCCCCCTCCAAACATTTATAATTTGTTTCTCCTCCCTTTTTTTTTCTTGATCACATTAGTTAAGGCTTATAAATATTTTCAAGTAAGTAGCTTTTTAAATTTTTTTTTATTTTTAAAATTTTTATTCAGTTACAATTGTCTGCATTTGCTCCCCATCCTTCCACCCCACCCCAGGCAGTCCCACCTCCGTCCCCCACCTCTACCCTCCCCCTTGATTTTGTCCTTGTGTCCTGTTGTTACATTGTTCTTAATTTCAATGTCTCTGGTTATAATCAAGTAAGTAGCTTTTGATTTCACTGATTTTCTCTAGTGTTTATCTGTTTTCAATTTCATTGATTCCCTTTCTTTATTATTTTCTTCCTTCCAAACTTTGGGTTGAATTTGCTGTTTTATTTCTAGTTAAGATGGAAGCTCAGATTGTTGATTTAATACTTTCTTCTTTTCTGATATAGTAAGCACTTAATACCAGAAATTTGCCTTGAGCATGCCTTTAGCTATAACACACAAATTTTAGTATTCCATGTTTTCATTTTCATTCAGTAAAAAATATATTCTGATGTAACCTTTGATTTCTTTCACCCGTGTGTTATATATAAATGTGTTTTAAGTTACAAATATTTAGGGACTTTTGACATAACTTACAGATTCCTAATTTAATTGCATCATGGTCAGAGAACCATACTTTGTATGATTTCACTTCTTTTACATTTATTAATTCTAGCTGTATGGCCCATATTATGGCTATTTTGGTGAATGTTCTGTGTAGAGTTGAAAAGAATATGTATTTGATCTCACCTTTAACTGGAACATAATCAACAAAAGAAAAAAGCAAACAAAATATAACCAGAGACATTGAGGTTAAGTACAATCTAACAATAGCCAGAGGGGAGTGGGGAGGGGACAGTGGGGAGAGGGGTTTACAGGAACTACTATAAAGGACACATGGACAAAACCAAGGGGGAGGGTGGAGTTGGGGGAGGGAGGGGGTTCAGCTGGGGTGGGGTGGAGGGATGGGGAGAAAAGGCAGACAACTGTAATTGAATAACAATAATTTTTAAAAAAAAAATAATATGTATTTTGCTCTTGTTGATTGGAATTTTATATAAGTGCCAAGTAAGTCATGTCAGTTGATCGAGTTCTTCAAATCTTTTATAATCTTATTGATGATCTGTCTACTTGTTCTATCAATTACTGAGAAAAGTGGGTTGAAATATCCAACTATAATCATGTTTTGTCTATTTTGTCTTTCATTTTTGTCAGTTTTTGCTTCATGTATATTCAATCCCTGTTGTAGGTGCATACACATTTAGGATTGCTATGTCTTCCTAAAGAATTAACCTGTTTATCATTATGAAATGTCTGTCTTTACTCTTGATAATACTCCTTATTCTGAAATCTATTTTATATGGTATTAATATAGCCACTCCAGCTTTCTTTGGATTATTTTTTGTATTGTATATCACTTCCCACATATTTCCTTTTAACCTATCTGTGTCTTTATAATAAAGTGAGTCTCTTTTAGAAGCATTTAGTTGGCTCCTGGTTTTGTATCTAAGAGAGAGAAGAGAAAATGTTTCTTTTTTTGTAATATAAAGAACTCTTATTTGAAAGTCAAATAATGAAGTCAAATGAGTATATTTTCTAAGATGAGTCAATGCCGCCTGACCCAGCAGGATTTGAAAAATCACAGTAGGAAATACAGAAGAATTAAAAGTACTTCTGGGCATTTTGACATTAAATGAATAATGCATGACTTTCAAGCAGTATATAATACAAATTAAAATTTTTGAATCAACAACTCAGGCACATTTTAAAATAGGATTGCAACAGAGAATGAAGTACAGGCTATGTCATAGACATGCATATATCTTTCAATTTTACACCTTAGTATTTTTGGACTAGTGACATTAATGAACTATAATGAGCAATAATCTGAAACTTATTTTTATTTATCAGTGGAATAGGCTGTAGTACATTGATACATGTAATTTATTTCCAACAGGTTTACAATATGCTAGGTAGTGAGAACACAACAATTAACAACACAGTCGCTATTCCTTCTCTCACAACATTTATATTTCAACAGTAGAAGAAAGAAAGAAACATATAATTAAATAATTACTAGTGGCAGAGCACTGAATACTACAGAATTGTATAATGAAGAACATAATTAGTTTTCAAGTGATCAAAACCAAAGGTGATAGTTAAGATATCTAAAGAATGAGCTATGTTAAGGGATTTGGTTTGATAAACCAACCTGGGGAAATGCCTGAGGCAGGATAAAACTTGGTATATTTAAGGAAATGAGAGAAAGCCAGTATACCTGAAATAAAGTGGGGAGAAAAGTAGAATATGAGATAGGAGAGTAGGCAGGGGCCTGGCAATGTTAAGAAGTTTGATTTACTGATTAGAGAGCTGCAAAGAGAAATGAGATCAAGACAATGAAACAATCAGATTTGCACTTAAAAATCTTACTTTTTGGTATGTGGAGAAAATAATGGAGTGGGAACAAAAGGTTTTATGATGAAACTAGTTAAGAAGCTATTGGAGCAATACAATAGGCATTGTTAGTAGCTTTGTGGTTAGTAAATTATAGTTGTGGAGATGTAGAAAAGCTAATCAATTGGGTATATTTTTAAGAAAGTAGAATTGACAGGACTTTTTGACTCACTGTATATATTGTGTGAAGGAGAAGGAAAAGGAAAAGATAAGTTTAAGCATATAGCTTGAGCAGTTGAGTGGATAGTATTACCATTTATTGAGTTTTAGAAACCCAGAAGATAATCAGGTTTGAAGGGAAAAAAGACAATTAGTTCAATTTGAACATATTGAACTCGAGGTATCTATGATATATGCAAATGTAGAATATGAAGTTAGATATAGTCTTGACCTTATAGAAATGGTGTATGCTGGAGATAAAAATATGGGAGTCATCAGACTACTGATGATAGTTGAAGTCATAGGAGTGGATGACATTTCTCAGGAAAAGTACATAGAATTAAAAAGCAAAGGGCCCAGGAAGAATCCTGCATACTCCAACACTAAAGGGTCAGATAGAGGAAAAAGATCTAGAAAAAGGGATTGGGAAGTAACCATATAAATAGGGGAAAAAACAGAAAAATAGCTTACTAGAAACCAAGGCAGGAAAAATCTTTGAGGAGGGATGGGTCAATTGTGTTGAAAACTAATAGGTCTTGTTAAATAAAAAGGAATGTTTAATTTTATATGCACATTCTAAATGGATATAATTAGAAAAGAAGGTGGCATTGTACAGCACAAAGAGCATACCATTTAATTAAGGAAAACCTGATTTTATTTACTTATATGTTTTTTCAAATACAGTTTACATTCAATATGTATTATTCTGTATTAGTCTCAGATGTACACCATAGTGGTTAGAAAATCATGAACTTAACAGAGTGGCCCCCCTGATGTTTCAAGTACCCACCTGGCCCCATGTATAGTTATTATGATATTATTTACTATATTGCCTGTGCTGTACTTTACATCTGTGACTATTCTGTAACTACCAATTTGTACTTCTTAATCTCTTCACCTTTTTTACTCAACCTCCTATCCCACTGACAACTGTCAGTCTGTTCACTGTATCTATGAGTCTGTTTCTATTTAGTTTGTTCTTTAGATTTTACATATAAGTGAAATCATGTGGTATTTGTCTTTCTCTGTCTGACTTATTTCCCTAAGCATAATACCCTCTAGGTTCCATGTTGTAGCAAAAGGTAAAAAATTTCACTTTTTTATGGCTATTACTCCATTGTATTTATGTACCACAGCTTTTTATTTGTATTTTTAACTTCAGTGTTATTGTTCACACTATTACAGATGTCCCCGTTTTCTTCCCCTTTGCCCATCTCCACCCAGCCCTTGTCCCCTCTTCCCTTGCACCATCACCACATCTATGTTGATGTCTGTGTTTATGGACTATGCATATACATCCTTTGGCTAATCCCTTTATCTTCTTTCATCCAGTTTCCCCTCCCCACTCCCCTCTAACAACTGTTGGTTTGTTCCATGCACCCATGCCTCTGTTTCTATTTTGTTTGTCAGTTTATATTGTTCATTAGATTCCACATATAAGTGAGATCATATGGTATTTGTCTTTCACTGACTGGCTTATTTCACTTAGCATAGTACTCTCCAGTTCCATCTATGCTGTCGCAAAAGGTAAGAATTTCTTTTTTTTTTCTATTGCCATGTAGTAATCTATTGTGTAAATGTACCACAGCTTTTCCTTATCCAGTCATCTACTGATGGGCATGCAGATTGATTCCATATCTTGGCTATTGTAAATAATGGTGCAGCAAACAAACGGGTGCATATATTCCTTTGAATTAGTATTTGAGGATTCTTTGGATAATATATTCTAAGAAGTGGGCCCTAGCTGGTGTAACTCAGTGGATTGAGCATGGGCCTGGGAACCAAAGGGTCACCAGTTAGGGCACACGCCTGGGTTGCAGGCCAGGTTCCCAGTAGGGGGCACACAAGAGGCTACCACACAATGATGTTTCTCTCCCTCTCTTTCTCCTTCCCTTCCACTCTCTCTAAAAATAAATAAATAAAATCTTTTAAAAAAATAAGTGGAATCGCTGGGACATAAGGCAGTTCCATTTTTAATTTTTTTGAGAAACCTCCACACTATATTCAGCTCCAATCTTCATTCCCACCAACAAAAAACTAACATGATTAAAATGTCCACATGACCCAAAGCAATGAACAGATTCAACAAAATTCCTATCAAAATGCCAATGGCATATTTCAAAGAACTAAAACAAATAGTCCAAAAGTTCATATAGAACCACAAAAGACCCTGAATAGCCTCAGCAATTTTGAAAAAGATGAACAAAGTTGCAGGCATTATGCTACCTGATATCAAAGTAGACTACAAGGTCACAGTAATCAAGACAGCATGGTACTGGCATAAGAACAGAGATATAGATTAATGGAACAGAATAGAGAGGCCAGAAATAAACCCATACTTATATAGTTAATTAATATTTGACAAAGGAGGCAAAAACATACAATTGGACAGATACATGCAAAATAATGAAAATAGACCAGCTTCTTACACCACGTACAAGAATAAACTCAAAATAGATTAAAGAGTTAAGTATAAGACTTGAAACCATAAAACTTCTAGAAGAAAACATAGGCAGGAAAATCTTAGCAATAATTTTTTCTGATATATCTCCTTGGTGAGGGAAACAAAAGGGGAAAAAACAACAACAAATGGGACTACATCAAACTAAAAACTTTTTGCCCAGCAGAAGAAACCACAACAAAACAAAAAAATATTTTTCAATGATTCCTTTGATAAGGGGTTAATATCCAAAATTTATAAAGAACTCAGAAAACACCAGAAAAACAAACCCACCCAATTAAAAATTGGGCAGAAGACCTGAATAGACACTTCTCCAAAGAGGACATACAGATCGCCAACAGACATGTGAAAAGTTGCTCGACATCATTAATCATTAGAGAAATGCAAATCCAAACCAGTATGAGATACCACCTTACACCTGTCAGAATGGCTATTTTCAACAAATGAACAAACAATGAGTGTTGGCAAGGATGTGGATAAAGGGAGACAAGCCTGGTTTTAAATCCTAGGTCAGGAAAATAATGTCAACAAGATGGTGGAATAAAAGTATTAGCCTTTGCCCCCACAGAAACACAAATTTTGACAACTGCCCGTGAACAACAATAATTTTGTGGGACTGCAGAAGTCCATGAAGAGGCCCAGCACCTTGTTGGATCAAAAAATCCCTATCAAGATTCCAACGGCATTTTTTACAGGACTATTTAAAAATCCTAAAATTCATTTGGAACCTCAAAAAATCCCAATAACTAAAGAAATCCTGAGAAAGAAGAACAAAGCTAGAGGCATCACACTTCTTGATTTCAAACAATATTACAAAGCTATCATAATAAAAACAATATGGTACTGGCATAAAAACAGACCCATAGACCAATGAAAGAGAATTAAGAGCCTAGAAGTAAGCTCATGTATATGTGTTTATATATTCAACTAATATTTGATAGTAGAGCCAAGAAAACTCAATGAGGAAAAGACAGTGTCTTAAATAAATGGAGCTGGGAAAATTGGATATTCACATGCAAAATAATAAAATTAGAATTCTATCTTACACAATTCACAAAAATTAACTCAAAATGGATTAAAGACTTAAATGTAAGATATGATCATAAAACTCTTAGAAGAAAACAAAGGGAAAAAGCTCCTTGACATTGGTCTTGGCAATGTTTTATATATCTATATATCTATATATCTATCTGTATCTATATATGTATGTATGTATGTATGTATCCATATCCTCACCTGAAGACATTTTTTCATGGCTTTTAGAGAGAGATAAAGGGAGGGAGTGAAAGAGAGAGGGGAGGAGAGATAGAAATATTGGTGTGAGAGAAAAACATTGATTGGTTGCCTCCCTTACATGCCCCGACCAAGGGATCGAACCTACAACCTAGGTATACTGCCCTGACGGGTATCGAACCTGCAACATTTTGGTTTAGAGGATGACAGTCCAATCAACTGAGCCATGTTGGCCAGCGCTTGGCAATGTGTTTTTTTGGATATGACACCAAAAGCACATTCACAAAAGTCAAAGTCACTTAGCATTATGCTAAGTGAAATAAGTCAGACAGAGGAAGATAAATACTGTCTGATCTCACTTATATGTGGAATCTGAAAAAAAAAATCATAGATATAAAGAACAGATTGGTGGTTGCCAGAAGTGGGGGATGGTGGTGGACAAAATAGGTGAAGGTGGTCAAAAGGTATAAACTTCATTACAAAAAAATAAGTAATGGAGATGAAATGTACATGGTGACTATAGTTAATACTACTGTATTAGATATTTGAAAGTTGCTAAGAGAGTGGATCTTAAAAGTTTTCATCACAAGAAAAAAAAATTTAACAATGTGTGGTGATGGGTGTTAACTAGATATATCAAGGTAATTAACCTAAAAGGGAAATAAAATTTCATTACAAATTATGGAACAAAGGTTTGTTTGGAACTTCATCTAGAAAAATGAAACAAAAATTATGAAAATAAGCTTGTTTAATCTCATATTTTAAAATATTTTAGGTTTTAATTGCAACTATGCACTAATTTTTAGAATGGACAAAAAAATGAAATAAGAATTGTTTGGGGGATTTGAGACATTTTTCCAATAAAAGTATCACATGATATACCTCATTTGTGATTATTCTAGCATAAAAAGAGTTATTTTTGCCAAAACATTTGAACAATTCACTGTTTCTTCTCAAGACCCTTTACTAATTTGATATCAAAATACCCATCACTTTTCAATCCATGTCGATTTTCTTCATTTCAGTTAGTAACTGATTTAATTAATGTGTCAGTGGTTTGTGTGTTGAAGCAGTTGTCCAACACCACTTTCAACTTTATAAAATCTTATATCTTTTGCAAGATTTATAATTTTAACTTGCCATTATTTGTAATTTTTGCACTGTTAGTATTCAATAGTCAACAAAGGACCAACAATGTGATGAAGGGTATAGATGCTGTTGTTTAGCATGGAGGGATTTTTGAGGAGGATTAATTGTATAAGTGATCATTTTTTGGTGACCTTTTCCATGGCATAATGAATTTTGCTTTCCTACACACCCTCAAATTATAAGAACTCAGAAAAAAATTTAGAGAAAGTACAGGCCTTGCAGACACCGCCACCGCATTGGACCTTCACGCACCCAGCCATGGTCAACCTCACTGTGTTCTTCAACGTTGCTGCTGATGGCGAGCCCTTGCACCACGTCTCCTTTGAGCTGTTTGTAGACAAAGTTCCAAAGATGGCAGAAAACTTTCATGCTCTGAGCACTGGGGAGAAAGGGTTTGATTATAAAGGCTCCTGCTTTCACAGAATTATTCCAGGATTTATGTGCCAGGGTGGTGAGTTCACATGCCACAACGACACAGCTGGCAAGTCCATCTACAGGGAGAAATTTGATGATGAGAATTTCGTCCTGAAGCACACAGAGTTAATTCGTCGTGGCATCTAGTCCATGGCGAATGCTGGACCCAACACAAACAGTTTCCAGTTTCACCTGCACCTGCACCTGCACAAGACCAAGTGGCTGGACAGCAAGCATGTGGTCTTCCACCAGGTGAAAGAAGGCACCGATGAGAGCCATGGCACTGTGAGAGCCATGGAGCACTATGGGTCCAGGCATGGCAGGACCAGTCAGAAGATCACCATTGCTGACCATGGACAACTCTCATAAATGTGACTTGTGTTTTATCTCAACCACCAGACCATTCCTTCTGTAGCTCAGGAGAACACCTCTTCACCGCATCTGCTTGGAATGTTCTATAATCTTTGTGCTCTCCATGCAGTTCATTGGGTTCCATGTTTTCCTTACCCCTTCCAAGTCTAGCTGGTTTGCAGACTTAAGTTTATGATTATGAAATAAAACTAAACAACAAAAAAAGAAAAGAAATATAGAACAAACTGACAGTGACCAGAGGGAGGGGGATAACTGGGGAAAGAAGGGGAAGGGGCAAACAAAGGAATAGGAATAGAAAACTCATGGGCATGGACAATCAGGTGGGATTGACTGTGGGAGTGGGGGGGATGGAGTTGGGGTGAGCAAGGGAGAAAAAAGTGGGACAACTGTAACCGAACAACAGTAAATTTAAAAATAATAAAAAAGTTCTATACACATATACATATACATGTCTATACATGTATACATAAAGTCTTCTATACATCCTAAATGACAAGATTAATGTTATTTTTTATATTTTCCTTTCCTGATTAGCTACTTTCATTTTCTGAATGTTCTATTACAGATCATGTATTACTTATATAACTATAAAAATTTTATATTTCAAATGAAAGTAGGTTTTGAATAATGTTTGCAAACAATGAGGCTTATAGCACCTGGCTAGTGGCAGATTTTGTTTGCATTGGTTTTACAAACTGGTGACTGAATTAGGCTTAGGTATCAGTCTATCATAGAGTCATTGAGCCCAGAATTACAGGATACCAATTACCAGGGACAGTAGATGAACCTGAAACCACAGAATGAATGATTTAGGTTATATCTAATAAATAGCAATCTGACCATTTGTGTTGTTAACTCTGGTAGGCACTGCTACAAACTGAAAAATCTGATCCCAGTTTAGGATTAAATCTGATCCTATTCTGAGATTGGGGAATTAAATAAATAGGTTTTATAGCCTCTGTTTTCCCAGTATTTTCTAAGCTTATCAGTATCACCCCGGTCCCTTGCTACAAATACAGATCTCCATTTTCCACTCTAAAAAATACAGCTTATACCTCAGGTGATTCTGACGTAGCCCGTCCATACACTGGTGTTAAGGAGTCAGTGTTTTAGTCCAATGGTTCTAGAAAGAAACCACCAAATTCACGGTGGATAGACATTTAAACTTACATCTCCATGATCATATAATGGGAAAGTTTCTTAGGGTATGTTTCTCCTTGGGCAATAGAAATGTTTGTGTTTTCTATCTGTATCAACTGCCAGCACCTGCCAACCAAGAGAAAGCAAAGGATAACAGTGTTATTGCTCAGTATCAAATATCAAACAATAAAATGCAGCAAAAATTTAAAGAGAAAAGCATTCACTTAAAGCAAACATTTTTTGCAAGATTCCAGTACAGTTAGATCATAAACAATTTTTCTTAAAGATCAGCTACTATGACAAACTTATTGTTTTACAGATGAAAGGCAGAAAGATAAAGTCATATGAATTGTATTGTAACTGGAAGTGTAACAAAATCCAGGACACAATGACTTACACTTGCATGTTTTTTAATGAATCACTTACGTATATTATTTGAATTCCTTGAGAGCATGTGTCTCTAGTACTTAGCATACTTCTCCTTGGCACATGATTCTTCAGTCAAAGTTTGTTGAACTGAATTTCTCTGTGTAATTGCAGGTACTCAAAATTAAAGTCATGGTGATAACTTCTAAAAAATTCCTAGAGTGCTGGCCTTTCTAATTTGGCAAGCTATAATTGTATGAATAACTCAGTAAGTCTGGACAACTGAAACATGTTGCCTTAATGACTGGAAAAAAAAAGAGATTTCTTCTGTGGGGTTTATTACATAAGCATTAACCTTTTTCTCTATTACATTCCTGTCCCAGTCATCCTTTTAGGCACAGTTTCTCTGTGAAGTCAGTTTGGGCTGGCCCCACAAGAGGCTGCATTGTATAAAGGCATATAGGGGACTTTGGAGTCAAAATAGACATTGGATTTGAATTTCAGCTTTGCTTTTAAACTTCTACAGGGTACTTAACCTCTTTAAATCTAAGTATTGTCACTATTTTTCACCATGTCCTTTGATATATTGAGTTGGCCAAAAAGTCTGTATGGCTTTTTCTGTAAAATAAAAGATACATTTTTTTCATTTTCGCCAATAACTTTATTGATTTGGATATTTTGAGTATGTCAGCTATCTCTCACTGTTGGCTCCTAGTGGGTAGGGGCCAGGGGTGCTGCTAAACATCTTCCAATGCATAAGACGGCCCCATAGCAAAGAATAATTTTGCCAAAATGTCAATAGTACCAAGAAACTTTACAAACTACTTTCGACACATTCGATCACAGTACCTTCTCCATACACTGCACAAATCTTTTTCTTTTCCTTTTTTTTTTGCGTTTCAGTTGCGATTTTACCTTTCTTGAACAAATAAAGCATAATATGCTGAAAATGTTGCATATTTTCTTCCATCGATATTAAAATGGCTACACAAAAATTCACCAATTTTGATACGTTTTTTAAAGTGCATGCTGATATGACAGCTGTCACAATACAATCTAACAAAATTGTTTTGAATGAAGTTAAAGACCAGTAAGCCCTACTAGAGCCATGGTATGGAATAAAACACATGAACTTTTTGGCCAACGCAATATCTATATAAGGACATGTCTTTGGATTATTTTTACAATTCTAGTTATTGCTGAAATTTCAAGAGATATACCTCCAGATGATATTATCCAGAATTGGTGGAATATTAACTGAGATGAAGTATATTTAAAAAAAAAAAGAAGGTAAGAATACTTGCCTAACATTAAGTAGGAACTCAACAAATGTGATCTCCAAGAAGGCAGGAGCTGTTTTGTGTACTGTTGTATTAGTATCTTGGACATATCAGGAACTCAATAAATATGTGTTCAAGAAATAAAATGGAATGTGTTTCCTTTCTTTCCTCTTGCTACTTTGGCATAAGATATCCATCATATCAATTATCATTGTATCATGCATATGTATTTTTCTATTTTACACCCCAAACCAGATTGTGAACACATGGTTTTATCCTTATTTGTAGTCACCCAGTTCAGCAGGCTTCAATAAATGCTAAGTTTGTACGGTGCTTCAATTCTTTTAAATTTCTATATGACTTTCTGTTACACTTAGCAACTTACTGTCTTCTTACTATCTTCACTCCTCTACAGAGTTAATGGGCTGCACAGCTGTGTGAAGTTGTAGTCATCGTCAATGTAAAGTTGAATGTATCCCAGTGATCCTGTGAGCCACAGGATGTGAATGAATTCCAGCCACTTTTTTACAGAGCTTCCAAAACACTCTACAGTTACTTTCCAGAGGGAGTAAGATGGACAAATTAAAAATATACATATATTTCTTGATTTTCTTTGTGTAACATATGGACTCGCAGCTTTCAAATACTTTAAAATATAACATGAAAATCATTACTTTTTAATGCAAGTTATCTGAAGATTTTGTTCCTTTCCTTACAGGAAACTGCCATGCCGCAGATTTGAAATAAAACTGAAGGCTGTAGTGGGAATTTTAAAAATCCTTGAGATGTGTTGGGGAGAGCAAGGGTCCAGGAAGCAGCCGCCTCAGGTTGTAGTCCCAGCTCCACAGTCTGTAAGTGCAGGGTGATTTAGAGCACCTGCCTTTGAGCCTTACTGTATAAGACTATAGAGGTGGCCTCCATCCATGGTTTTACCCCATCATTTTAACCCCAGTCTCTTTTCCTTCATAGAAGTGCTCCACGTGAGTCTCAAGATGAGTGAAGAGGGAGATGAAATACTGCCCACTGTATCTTTTTGAGGAACAATGAAAGAGACAAAATAAAACCAAAGCTAACCTGGTCTACATGACTGTTACATCCCCTTGCACCTTGAAGGGGATTGCAGGTTCAGTTCATTTCCCACTGATGTCCCAGACCTGGGTCATGCTCGCACTTGGTGGCCAAGTTCAATATCCAAGGGAAGCCATAATCCCTGGGAAGGAAGAGAACTGCAGGGAGGACATCCTGTCCCATCCCTCCAGCACACACTTCCCTGCAGAGCATCTGCCTCTAGCAGTGATCCCTCGGCCTTCCTGTTCCCTGTCCCCTGACCCTATCCTGAGCCCCAGTTAAAGCTCTTGTGGCCCTGGGGGCATTTCTGCTAAGGTCCCTAGTCTGTGTACTCAGAAATACTTTATCCCTTGCTAGCATTCACTCATTGCCTTACAATCATTATGCTGTGAAACATTGGCTCCCCCCACCACCAATTTGGCATCTTCGTGCTAATTGTCTGCTTTCAAGGAGACATGGCCCAAGAGACAGGAACAGAAATGGAGGAGTAGTACTGTTACACTCCATCCAGTCTAAGTTGTGCCAGTAAAGAGAAAATATAGTGAGCTCCCAATTTCTCTAGAACTAGAGTTAGAAGCAAACTGTGTGTGTATGGGTCTGAAACTGTTTGATTTAGTAAACCAACACTGGTTGCCCACCAATCCTTGCATTTCCTCCTAAGGTGCTTCTGAAATTTATGCAAGAGGGGCTGGGTCAGGAAGCCAAGATCCAGGCAAAGGAGGCTGATGATAATAATTACTTTACACCACCACAGCAATGATTAAATGTAGTAATATGTATTATCTTAGAATACTGTTTGGTACCAGAAGAATGTTAGCCCTTCTCATTAGTATGCATTCTTTCAACAAGCTATAATTGAGCACCCGCTCTGTGACACCTTGAGGAGATAGAATGGTGAACAAGAGCAATAATATTTTTCACTATTTAATAAAAAAATGTGACAAACAGACAATAAACAAGTAAACAATGAAAAATTATTTTGACTATCACACATTTTGTAAAGAAAATAAAACATGAAAATGTATAATGATCAGTGGTCAGGGAGAGTCCATCTGAGGAGGGGCAGTATGAACTGGGACCTGAATGACAAGAAAGACATATGCACAGATCTGTAGGTTCAGCATTCAATGCTGAGTAAACAGCTGGTGTAAAAACTCAAAGATGAGAACATACTTGGTCTGTCCAAGGTGAAAATCATGCACTTGCCTATGCTCATGCCTCGGAGATGCATTTCTACCACTGCACGTGTAGGGGTAACTTACATGGGCATCTGCATTCTCATGAAGGAAGAGTTGGAGAATGGAGAAGATAGAGCTATGTGTCCTGGATGTTATGTAATTATAAAGGTGATTGATGACAAAGGTCAGTTAGTGTGTGGAAAGACAACCTCAGCCCTTTCATAAACAAATAATTTGTTAAATGCTGAATTCTTGAGGAGTCAAAATTCTGAACAATTGGGAATGAACCAAGGTGGGAAAAAAACAAATGCCAAATTATATGCCTCTCCCATAAAGATACCAGTTCTTTGTGGTTTGCTATTAGAATGTGGATTCTTTACATGAAATTAGAAGTGAGAGAACAGATGGGATCTGCCTGGATTTTATGCTTAGAACATTGAACTGGAAGTGTTTTTAATAGTCCATCAGTATTTTAAAGGAGGATAATTTTAAATCAGTGCTTTCTTTCCCTCCATTTCACTATATTTATGTCTTAAACCTAATCACGAGGAGAGGCAAGATGACAGAGGTATAAGTGGAAGCTACACTAACCTCCTCCCAGGACCAATCTGTAATTACAACTAAATTGTGGAGAAATTACCCAGACCAAACAACTGAACAATAGCAAGAGAGTAGCCTTATAACCTTGGACAGACAGGAGACTCATCTTCAGCACTGACTGACTGGTAGGGAGTGCAGTGGAGAGTTGAGAAGGCTGTCTGGGCTCCCACAGGTGGCAGTGCTGGAGGGATAATTAAGCAAGCGGTTGGATTCCCCTGAGAAGTGTGAGGTCTAAACCCTAAGCTGGGGTCCCCAGCCTAGAGCACCAGAGCCCCAAAAGTACACAGATAACGACCAGCGGTGAAAAGTGGCAGGGTTGCTCTCTGCCAGAGACAGATGGCTGGAGACACAAAGAGCCATTTAAAGGGCCAATGCACAAATTTTCATGTGTAGCCACTTACCTGGGGCTCTGGCAAAGGTGGAGGCAGAGTGGGACAGAGACGCCTGAGGAGAGACTGGGGACAGAAGGTTTGGGGAGAGAGTTGAGAGAGTAGCTGCCAGGCCCTCAGTGCTGAGTCATCCCCCAATGGCAGCAGCCATCCTGCTCCGGCAGACCACTCCCCTCCGAGTGGCAACAGCCTGAGGGGAAGCAACATCCCTGCACCCAGGAAGGACTCTGCCCCAATCTTTGGTGCTTAAACCCGACTGCTGAGTGCAGAGCGACTAGATTAACAACTGAAGGACACAGCCTCGCACAGTAGATCCCTGGCACTCTCAGAGGAAGCTTCCTAAGGTCAGACTGGGTCAACATCTGACATCACCAGAGGCAGATCCAGAAAGGAAAAACAGTGGCAAATACTAGAAGCTACCAAGACAAAAGCCACTGTGGTCTTCTCCATGATTTGCAATATTTTCTTTCCTGCATAGCTTTTTAACATTCATTCCTTGTCCATCAAGTTTGTGCATATTAAGTCACTACATTTTATGCTATAGTTTATTTCTCTCCTTTCTTATAATAGTCCTAATCTCTTTACACCAGGGGTGTCAAACTCATTTTCACTAAAGGCCATATCAGCCTTGCAATTGCCTTCAAAGGGCCGAAATAATTTTAGGACTGTACACATGGAACTACTCCTTAACAGTTAAGGAGTTGAAATTACATTTGGCTCTTTGGAGGCTGATGTGGCCCCCAGTGAAAATGAGTTTGACACCCCTGCTTTATACCCTTATTCATACTAGTTCATTTGCTGTTGACAGTGGGATTGTGGTGGGGGAGAGATTTTTTCAGATGTGGGTTTGTTCCCTGGGCTTTATAGTTTTGCTCTGACAGCACCTGCACAGCCGCGTATGAGACCTGGTGGGTGGAGTGACCCTCAGTCAGCCACCTGCAGGGAAGGACCCACCAAAGGTAGACCCAACAACAATCAAAACCCAGTTCCATCCAGAGAGCCAACATAAATGGCATCAAGGGCATCCCAACAGTATCAAGCTCAGGAGATCAAGGAGACTGCACCACCAAATCTCACAGGCCTCCTATCATAGAGGATCACACCACAAACTCAGGGAGTCAAAACAGATCAATATAAAAAGCAGAGGCAAACAAGAAGAATCTCTTTTTAAAATATTCTTATTCTGTGAAGCAGGCCTTTTCTGTTACACTCCATCCAGCCTAAGTTGTGCCAGTTAAGAGAAAATATAGTGAGCTCCGAATTTCTCTAGAACTAGAGTTAGTGCATAAGAAAGAAAAGTAAAAAAGGAAATGGTCAGAAAATTTGGAATCACCTTATGTATTTCTGTATGTTTCTTTAGAACTAAGAAAAGATAAAAGTCAAGCAACCAAGGGAAGTAAAATTTATAATAAAATAAGAGGATCAAAATATGTCAACTTAGTAAATAAAACACTTGAATAATTTTGCTAGATTAGAGCAGATATTTCTATACCTGGGTGCTCATTGGGTTTTAGAAAAACCTAATGAAATTGCTCTCCAGATGGGAGTTGATCACAATATCGTGTCACTTCACCTAAAAAGTGAAGCATCTACAAAAACTCTGTTTGCTGAAGATCATCTTGAAAATGGGAGGCCAAATCTGAATGGACACTCTCATAGGGGCACGTGTACGCACCTCTGTAAGGCACACTGTGACAGAAAAATGTTGTCCTGGATAAAAATAAATATATATGGAGAGATGGATCATCAGATTGCCTTTGTTACAGTGCTAAGAGGAGCAAGAAATTAGAATCACTTATATGGAAATTTGAAAACTGGCTTTATATATACAACTTTCCTTTGTGTATATAAAGTTAAAAAATGCACTGACGTCTGGCAGTTTGTTTGGAAACGCCTCCTGCAATTAGAGAAAAAAGTGGTTTACCAGAATGTGAACTTTCTATTACTGATAGCTGCACACAGACACTGGAGGTTTAAATTAAAACAAGTCTGTGTGTGTATGTGTGGGTTTTTTTGTTTTTGTTTTGTTTTGCTTTGTTTTGTTTTTTTGCCTACCAGCACCATGGCTCTGTGTAGCCATTAGACTGAGAGGTAAATCAAAAAAAAATGGATGCTATAATTGCTTGGTACATTATGAGCATTGTTCTATTGCAGATGTAAAGAAATGGTATGTTTTGATATGGTGAGAAATTTCATTGCTATGTGGGACAGACAACTCAGAAGTAATCCACAACTACTCTGCCAAAGCTGTTGTAACTACTGATGGCTTAAATGAACAGATCAGAACACGTGATGACTCTGGAATGAGCTGCAAAAAGAAACAAACTGTCCCATAATTAAATGTCAATGATTATATAGATATTGATAATGTGTTAGCTCCCTCTGCTGATTGTGATTTTCAAAGGAGAACAGGCATTCTTGAGGTAGGTGTGTTTTAAGTATTGAAAACAGGAAGAAAATTTGCCCAAGTCCAAATATCAAGGAGAAAGAAGCATAAGCAGCACTGGTTATCAGTGATAAACTGCAATAAAATCAATGATTTTGATGCTAAAGCAACAGCCACTGGATTTGTTTGTAAACCATAAAATAACACATTAAGATCCAATCATGGTAAACAGAATGTAAAACCAGGGTATCCCAGATGTGACCACAGCTCTGTGTAATATATATAACTTATTTGGGCCCAACAGACATTTCTAGAGTATCTAGTACATGTGAGCTGGTTTGTAACATAGGTTTAATCTCTTCTTAGCTTTGTAATCTTTGTCAAGATCAGAAAATTTCTTCCAATCAAGATGGCGGCGTAGGCAGACAAGTCTTGTCCTTTCACACAACCACGTCAAAATTAAAATGAAAATATAATCACTCAGAACCGTTGGAAATCGAGTTGAATGGAAGTCTGACAACTACAGAATTAAAGAAACCATATCCATCCAGACTGGTAGGAGGGTCGCAGACATGGAACAGGCTGGTCCCACCCCCACATGTGGTGGATAAAAATTCAGGAGGGATATCTTGGAATGAGGAGTCCCAGCTTCACACCAGGCTCCCCTAGCCCAGGGTTTCAGTGCCAGGAAGATAAGTCCCCATAACCTCTGGCTGCAAAATCCAGCAGAGATTGAGTCAGTGGGAGAAACTGCTGGAGCCACAAGCAGTTTCTCTTAAAGAACCCACACATAGACTCACCTACTCAGACTCACTCCCTCTGAGCTCCAGCACCAGGGTAGCAGTGTGAAAGGCAGCAGTGGCATACTGGGAGAAACTGGGGTGTCTGGCATCAAGATGAGCAGAGGCCATTGTCCCTTTTCTGAGCCCCCCCCCCCCCCCCCCCCCCCCCCCCCCCCCCCCCCGCCCACAAAGCCAGTTAGCCAGGAAGCTGGTGCCATATCCGAAAGACTCCATCAGCTGGCTAACACTGACCCAACTTGGAGATTCCCAGAGGCTCTGCCAAACTCAATTTACAGGCCCAAACCAGCTATTTTTCCATATGAATGGCTGTTCTTGGCTCAAGCTGCACAACTTCCTAAATCCTTGCAAACAAGCAACAGCTGGCCTCATTGATCCCCAGGCCCAGCACTAGCAGCAGCCAGCCTAGAATCACAGCTTCACTTTGCCTGGGAATCTCCAAGCCCAGATGGCTTCATAGCTCATGCAGGGTGGCCCCAGACAAAACACAGGTGGGGGCTGACCTTGGCCTGCACCACCCAGGGAACCCCAGAGCCTGTGCACCCAGTGGGCAGCTACAGACCACGTTGCAGCACCACCACCCTGCCCCCACACAGCTGATTCTCCACGGATGGTGGAGGTTGGTAGTCAGTGGTCACAGCCAGTCCTTGCAGCTGACTGGCCTGGGTAAATCCCTCCCATTGTCCTGCCAACAGCAATCAAGGCTCAACTACAAGGGGAGGATGTACTCAGCCCACACAAATAGTGCACCTTGAGTACCCAACTTGGGTGATAGGGGAGGCTGTGCTACTGGAACCTTCAGGACACCTACTACTACAAAGGGGAAAAAATCAGGACAACTAGAATAGCATAATCAATAAAACATAATTTTTAGAAAAGACCAGAACACTTCTCATGTGTACAAGTAGGAGACTGGATTAGGCTATCTAAACCATAAATTTTATAATTCTAGGCAGGAGCTAAAGTGGAAATTGGAAACTTTACTCCATAAACTCAAACTATCTACCACCATAGATTATGAAGAAAGAGCTGCCGTGCTTTAGTAACTTGATGATATGTCAACAGGGCTCCTAAATTTGAAAATTATAAAATTGTAAAGCCACCTATTTAAATAACTCCATTTATACTTTAGTGTACATATCCAGAAGCATTTTTTTGGAAACCAACCCACATATCTTCAAAGCTGTACATATTAATTTACTGACAAAATAGACAACGTATTGTCATGCTAAAAAAGTGTCATAAATTAAAAAAAAACCATACATCAGATCATATCACTCCTTTGCTTGAACCTCTCTAATTTTTTCCCATTGCTCTTAGAATAAAATCCAAACTCCTTATCCCAGTTTACACAGCCTTTCAAGACCCTCTGGCTACAGGATGAAAAGAGGGAACAACTTCAAGCAGAGAGAACTGGTGCAAAGATCCTAAGATAGGGAGGAGCTTAACATGTTTGAGGAACAGAAAGAGGGCTAGTGTGATCGCTCCTACAATTCTCCCTCTCTTACCCTGCCATCGGTCACCTTGGTTTTATTTCTGTTCCCTCTCATCTTCTTATGGTTAATTCCTCCTTGACATTTAGTTTCAGCTTAAATGTTACTTCCTCAAAGAGACCTTCTCTGATTTCCCAATGTAAAAGCTTATGCTAGATACACAAATTGTAGAGCTCAGATGATACCATTTTAGAAGAGAATAATGAGTAATTTAGTCTCCAAAACTCAGTCTCTTTCTAAGATACTATGTTGTCTCTCAAAGAGTAGGTATATTGCATAAAAATAATATTAATATGTAAAGTAAGCCTTTGCAGAGGATGGTAAAGTTGAGAAAATAAGCATACGCTTTGCTAGAAAATGAAGAGGTGATATTTGAGATAGGTCTTGAAGAATAAATAAGATTTAGACAGGGGAGGCAGCATGTGCAAAGGCACTGAGGCACGGATGAGCACGGTATTGAAGTGCTAACTCCATGTAGGCAAGGACATTGTCTTTCTTGTTCACTGCTGCATCTCCAGTATCCAGAACAGGCCTGGCCCATGGTAAGCACATAGTACACATTTGTTAAAGGAACGGATGGATAGATGAATGGATGGGTGGGTGAATATCACCATACAGAAGCAAGCTTGAGAACAGGCTGTGTTGATGAGGGAAGCAGAGTATAAAGCTGGAGAGATAGAGAGAGGTCAGTTAATGGAGGCCTTGAACCTTAGACTTTATTCCCTACATAATGGGGAGGCAACTAAAATTTTAAGTAGGAGTTTGAAGTGATCAGATTGTGTTTTAGATGCAATCTCAAGTGAGAAGAGGGGATGGTGAAGAACATACAATGTGTACAGAGACATTAATTCTGATTTCTAGTGCCCAGATCATTTTAGTCATGATTCTCTGAGTATATTTCAGTGTCTTTCTCTATAGCCCAGTCAGAGCTGATACCAATAACTAAGGTAGAGTATATTCTGCACATGTTAGAGTAGAACCATGTGTATAGTGCTTCATGACCAGTACTACAATATATTGTGTCATACTCGGAAAAATACTGAAGAATGGAGTAGGGGTAACTTGCACAAAATACCTCACCATTTCTTGTTTATTTTTTCCCTTTATTTCTCTCTAAATATAAATTAAATAAAAGTATATGCTAGCTATAATTATTAAGATCTAATGAAGGAGAACTAATAACGAACACAATGCTGCCCTGGCTGGTGTGGCTCAGTGGATTGAGTGGCGACCTGCGAAGCAAAGGGTCGCCAGTTTGATTCAGAGTCAGGGCACATGCCTGGGTTGCAGGCCAGGTCCCCAGTGAGGGGCGCGTGAGAGGCAACCACATTAATGTTTCTCTCCCTCTCTTTCTCCCTCCCTTCCCCTCTCTAAATATATATAAATAAATAAAATATTTTAAAAAAACACAATGCTTGTTCAATAAATACTTATTGTCCTTGAGTGCTTACTCTCTGCCTGGTACTACTGCTTATTAATCATTGCAATAATCCTTAAATACAGATACTGCTATTATCCTAACTTTAAAGTTGAGAAAACTGAAGCTTGAAAGTGAAACATTTAGGAGATAGAATTAATGACTTGGTAATTGTTTGGATGTGAGCATCAAGGGGTAAGCACATTCAAAATGATACTCAGTTTTCTAGTGTGGGCAGCTGATTGCATGGTTGTGCCAGTCACTGAAATGGGATTAGAGGGGGAGGAGCAGGTTATGGGAGACAGGAGGGTAAAAATGTATTAGGCTAACTGAATACTAAATTAAATTTTAGGTGCCTGAAAGAGAGGTCCAGCTGTCATTAGATAGTTCACTCTCAGTTACAGGAGTCCTACCTGGACTTCCTATATGTGGGAATAATCAGCACACTGATGACAACTAAAGCAATGGCAATGGTGAAGACCACCCCACCAAAGGGTGAAGACTAAGAAAAGAAGAGAGTCTAGGGCAGAGTCCTATGGAACATGAACATTTCAAAGGAAAACGAGGAGCTGCCACAGAAGTGAGAAAGGAACCAGGAGAATGCAACATCTTAAAAAGGGCTGAGACTAAAGAGTGCTATGAAGTGAATGTGCTCCCCACGGAAATTTATGTTTGAGCCCTGATGCTCAAGTGATGGTGTTTAGAGGTGGCGCCTGTGGGAAGTAATTAGGCCATGACAATGGAGCTCGCACGAATCCCTTTTATAAGGGATTAGTGCCCTTATAAAAGATGAGAAAGGGATGCTGTCTGTGCCATACAGAAAGAATGCAGCAGTCTGCAAGTCACGAAGCAAGTCCTCAACAGACCCTGACCACTCTGGCACTCTGGTCTGAAACTTCCCAGTCTCCAGAGCTGTGAGAAATAAATTTCTGTTGTTTAAGCCATCCAATCTGTGGTATTTTGTTAAAGCAGCTGGAACTAAGACAGAAGTTTTCAAGAAGGAAGGGAATAATCAATGTAAAATCCTGCAGAATTGAAGTACGGCAATGCTTGAAAAGTGTCTATTTGTTTCAGCAACACTGTGAAGAATTTTGACTGGAAAGGAGAGGTGGAAGAAAGACCACAAGGTTAAATTAAGTCTGTGTGTGGTGAGGGGTTTGGGGGGGGTGGGGCTGAGAAAGATGATTTTGGAATATTTTAGATGAGAGAAGCTTTGACCATCTTTAAGTGCTGATAATAAAAAGCAAAAATAGCAGGAAGCCATTGGACAAGTCAGGAGACAGAGGGGTTCATCAGTGGAGCTAGACTCTGTTGGCAAAAGGGAATGGGGTTGTAAAGCAGATGAGAGAGCTTAGATCAAAGTAGATTGGTAGTAGTAGTAGTTGTTGTTGTTGTTGCAAAAGATTGGGAGAAAAGATTTATGGGGAGTCTGAGGAAGTTAGAAAATTTCGTGGCGAAAGTAGAGGGAGTTCCTTCCAGATGAATTCTATTTTGTGTGTGAAGTTAACAGGCAATATTATCTGCTGAGACTAAGAAGGGAGATGGTGGGACACGATCGGTTCTTCATTTACCCCGCCAACTTAACGCTGGTAAAGTCTTTGTGGCCCTGTATCTTCTGGTTTTCCCGCAGGACTAATGCTCGATGCTTACAAGAGTTATTGACTGAAGCGTGACAGACTACACTATACGCCAGTCGGAACTACCAATCCCAGAATGCAGTGCCGCACCTGGGAAGTGCGGTGGCTGGGAACGCACAGGCTCCTCCCCTCCTGCCTCACTCATTGGAGGAGTGCTCACATTCCCAGGAGTCCGCGCGCGGGCGGGGCTTGTACCCGGAAGCTGGCGCCGTCCGGTCCCAGCGTTCTCTGGGAGTGGGCAGTTAGCGACCCCAGCTGACCCACGCCCCTCAGTCCAGAGCCCGCGCTCTCTCAGCGGGTGTCCGCACAGGTAAATGGAGCGGGGTGCGGTCGGCAGAAGGCGGGGAAACGTCGGCGGAGGGAGGGCAGAGGTGTTGACCTGAACACGCCGGGGTAGAACGAGGAGGCAGTGCGAGGATGACTTGGGCTTTCTCTGTTGTCGACGGTCCTAATTGTCGGACAGGTGCAGTTTTGGCCAAGTGAGTTTTATGCCCCTGAAAAGGCCTGGAGTTAAGGAGTGTCAGAATGCGTCACTTACAGGAGGGAAAAAATGATAACTTTCCTTCAGTTGGCATTCTGCAAGACCTTTCTATAGCATTTAAATCTCTTGAGTCTTTTGAAAACTCCTCTCTACGCTCATGTTTGAATGACGTCACCGTCTGCCTCCCCTCCTTCTGAGCCCCTACGTGGGTTTCTAGTCCTCTGCGTGCCCTTCCTCCACCGCTCATTGTTGACATCCTTCTTCCTCCGTTCGGATAGAAACTCTGTTTGCACCCAGACCTGTTTTCTCAATGCCAAACATGTATAATGTTGTTATTATTGACCAAAATTTAACAAACTCTGACCATGTAATATATTCTTTGGTACATGCTTTACATCTCCCTCTCCCATAACACCTACAATCAGTTATAAAACCCTTTTCTGTCTTACTAATTGTTTTCAACTACCTGCACCTCCATTGTCCCATCCTTGGTCCCAGAGGATACTGTCATGTTTGGGACATTCTTTCCCTTTGAATAGCTGTGTGTGAGAGCACTTACTGAACAGCTAATATGTGCTGGGCACTTTTCTAACTGCATGAGATGTAGTTGGAAACAAGACGCAGGAAATCGCTGCTCTCAGTAGCTTACATGTTTGTGTGTGGGAACAAAGAGGAATGCAAGATCACGTTATATGAGGTAGTGGTAGTTAATGTGAAGTAAAACAAGTGGCTGACTTGACAGAGTAGGCCACTATTCTGAGAAAGTCAGAGGGATTGGATTGGGCCTAAGAGGATCACCCAAAAAGAATATTTGCAATACCAGCAAGAACAGTCCTGTACGACCAGACTTAAGGCTTTTCATAAATACTTCTTGTCTTCTGTCATATCAATGTTCTTCATTCTTCTGTCTCTTCCAAGGTTATTACATCAGAATCGGTGGCTTATCTGTTGTTGGCTTATTTCCTCCTAAGACCCAGACAGAAGAGTTGGGGAATGGATTATTCTCAGATCAGCTGCTTTATCTTGTTTAGGGAGATAGTTGATGATCGAAATATTATTTTTGCCAGCTCCTACTAGTAAAGTTATGTATCACTTATAGTATACTTAAAACCAAACCATGCTCAATGTCCGTTCATTTATTCAACAGATATTTGAGGGAATAGTATGTGCCAGGCACTGTACCAGGCACTGGGAACCTACTGAGGATAAAATAGATGCATTGATTTCTTTTCCAAGGAGAAATAGTTGTAACATATACTGAGAAAATTCCTAATATATAAGCTGACACATACATTTTTTTCTTCATTCAAGGTGAGATAAGTGCAAATCTCCTGACCAGCTGCATACGTTCTTCTGTTATTCACTCATTTCATTTTATTGCATTTGTTTGTGTCTGTCTTCCCCATTGTACCATGGCTTCCTTGAGTGTAGAGGTCTGCTTTTTACTGGTCTTCATATTTCAGTGTCTACTATATTGACTACCACATAGTAAACCTTCAGAAAATATGTGTTGAACTGAAATAGAAAAACTATTTGATCCAATCCAAATTACTTAATTTATACAAGGCTTTCTTCCTATAAGGCCATTGGGCTTATCCCTACACCTTCCCATTAACCAAATGTGGACCATTCCATTTTGTCAGGTTTGCTTATTTATCTTCCCTAGCTTGTTCTCACTTCTGCGTCCTCTCTTGTTCCATAGCTTCCTCCTCAAATTAGTTCTAATCTCTCTGCTCAGTACCTTGCGTGCCCCACCGTTTAATTTAATGGGCCAGTTTAGTAGTATGCCGCATGACACAAGGGTGGGAAAAATTTAATACCCGCCGCGGATTTCCAGTGAAACATTCTGCCGGTGAACTGTTGCAAGGATTAGCATAATACATTCCCTTACAATATTATAAATAATGATACAGAATACTTTTTATTTTGCATTGACTATTACTACCATGTTTTATGTAATGAGTTAATTCTTCCAGTTTTTTTCCTTTTGGAACAGTCGCACAGCCTTTATTTATCATACAGCACATTATGGTGTCATTGGTTTCCACTTAGTACAAACACATCTTTAAATATTATTTTCTCCTTAGCCTGAGATAGTGTATGTGCTCATGTCATTCTGCCACATTGTCACTTTCAGAATGTCAGATAAAAATCTCAATTTTTTAAAATAAAAGTTTTTTCCATGAAGATATCTTTCAGTTGTAAGTTGTTACTATAAAAGATAAATTTCATCTTTATAACTGAGCAAAAACATGACAGAAATACAGAGTACTTGAGTTATGATTGTCATTATGATTTTAGAATATGACAACCTAAGAGCAGCCAGACATGCTTCTAATACATTAAAAAATTAAGTATTGTCATTTTAGGGAATTTTTTGGTACCTGTGGTTTCATAGTGGAAATGGAGCACTGAATTGTGTGTCATCCCTCATTTATAAGCTATACGTGCGGATGATCCAGAATGTTCATACACAGTCAGGGGTTTCCAAGCCGCACCCAGCCCTCGGGCCACATGCGGCCCAGGGTGGCTATGAAGGCGGCCCAACACAAAATCGTAAAGTTACTTAAAACCTTATTTTGCTCGTCAATTTTTGTTAGTGTTTGCGTATTCAATGCGTGGCCCAAGAGAACTCCTCGTCTTCCAGTGTGGCCCAGAGATGCCAAAAGGTTGGACACCCCTGATGAACATTATACAATTTTATCAAAATAAAATACAGAATTAAAAAATTTTTCAGAACACGTAGACTGGAGTGTGAGAAACACTGACTTGGCCTTTTCCCCCAATCAGTTATCTGAAACTGTTCAATCTGCACTGGAAGATGCCTCCACTGAGGAGGAGCGTTTGCATCACTGTTGTGCTATTTTGTTAGCACTTTTTTTAAATACAGGCAGTCTCTTCCTTACAAATGGATATATTCCAAAGGTTCCTTCGTAAGATTATAGTTTGACACTCTGGATGCAGTTTCTTCTATAAATTATGCTATGTATGACCTTTTGATTGTTACGTCAACCAGTAGCATCTTACTTAACCTTTAATTTAATGGACTTAAAGACCTTCACGACAATTTACAATAATTCTTCTGTAAGAAACTGCATCCAGATTGCTCCTTTGGATTCCCCAAGAGCATATCTTTTCTTTTGGAATCCCCAAAACTGGAACAAAAATGTCCTTTTCTTGGAAACTTCTAGGCAATAGAAACAGGCCTTTATTAACTCCAAGCTATGGGAGGTTGCCCTTCTGGCCCACTGCTGAAGACTCTTAAATGAGTAAGGAAAGAATTGGGATAGAGGTTTTGGAGAGTAGAGGGAGGCAAGTTGGGGTGATGTTAATATATGGAAGGGAGAGTAGGAGTGAATTGGGAGGACCAGTTAGTTTCTAATATGGGGGTTTATTGTGTCCTCACGGAAGATATATTGAATCCTCTCCCCTGGTACCTGTGAATGTGACCTTTTTTGGAAATAGGGTCTTTGCAGATGTGTTCATTAAGATATAAGTTAAGATGTAAGTTAAAATGAGGTCATACTGCAGTAGGTGTCCTTATAAGAAAAGAGACACAGAGAATGCCATGTGGAGACAAAGACACATGGGGAGCACTGACTGGAAGCAGAGACTGAAGTGCTTCAGCTGCAAGCCAAGGAATGCCATGGTTTGCCAGCAAACCACCAGATGCTAGGAAGAGGTGAGGAAGGATTCTCCTCTACAGATTTCAGAGGGAGCATGGCCCTTCCAACATCTTGATTTGGGGCTTCTGGCCTCCAGAACTGTGAGACAGTATAGTTCTGTTGATTTAAGCCTTGCGGCTTTTGGTACTTTTCAAAAATGTCAGCCACAAGAAACTCATACACAATTCTGAGCAGGAATGAAGTAGAATTGGAATGATGGCTCTGGGACCAAGCAAGCAGTGAATAAGAGGACAGGGAAGAACAGTGTTGAGACAGGGCTTTCTATTATATTCCATTATCTTTTTTTTTTCTTCTCTCTGTGGCTTATCTTTTCATTCTTGTTCTTGAATATTATATTTGTATAGCACTCTATTAGACATTCATATACTGCTAATCATTAGAAGAGCTAGGCTTTCTGATTTCAACTATTTCTGATTTCAGTATTATTTATACCACAGTTGTTTCTATTGCCCCGATACTCATTAAGACATTACAGATTCTATTAGGAGAGATCTACAGTGGGGGCAGGTGAGACTTGATTGTAGGTGGGATTTTTAATTAATTCCTATTAGTGACATCTGAGAGGAAAGTAAAGTTTTTGTTGCTATGTGCTCAATGTTTAACAGTCAGGCATTTTTCAACTGGGGGCTGCTTTAATTGAACAATAAGCTGCTTCCCTATAATTTATATTCATTGTTCCTAGTTATATTCCGAATAATGTACCCTGTTCCAGGTGACTGTTTTATGTAAACTCGAAGACTGCTGTCACATTCCCTCTAAGTCTTCTCTTTGTCACGTTAAATGTTTCTAAGTTCCTCTAGCCATGCTTCAAATGATAACAATCTCCAGGCCTCTCACCCATACTGTTGCCTTTCTGTGCATTCTTGAAATACTACACCCAGGGTTGAACTCAGTGTTCCAGTTGTGTTCTAACCACCACAGAGTATAATGGCAGTAGTTCTTAAAGAGATCAAGACAAGATACCCTGTTTCTTAATGTAATTTAAGATTACATAAGCTTTTTAAGTAATTACCTCAGTTCATAATGAACTTATGGTCCACTCAGACACTAGATGTTTTTGTATTGTCACCAAACTCAGTTTTATTCTTCACGCTGCTGAGGGACTGAGGCTACTACTTTTTCACCTCTGTGTCAGGAACCACATGATTTTTCATCTCTGTTTCTCTTTGTGTGTTTGTTCCACTCCACTTCCTGTCTCTTTGACCCTAACCAATGACCTCCTTCCTTGTAAAATTTCAGTGCCTGTTTTCGAATCATCACAGCATGCATCAGGGAATACAGCCAGGCCCCGACACTTGTTCCTCCTTGAAGCTTTCTTTCCCTTTGGCTTCCAGGCCGCCACACTCTTCTGGTTTTCCTTTCTCAGTCTTCTTTGTGTCTCCCTATTCTCCTCCCTTTCTTTCCCTCAACTGTTGGTTGCACGTTGGGTTTTACCTTTGGTTTTCCCCCAGTTTGGGTGTGCCTTTGCTTCTTTTTTGCTTTGTTTTGTATCTTTGCATGCAATGTACCTGCCACAAATAAATCATGTTTAAAATGGCAGGTCTAGATGAGCTCATCTAAGGATAAGAGTGCAGAACCAATCCCTGTGGAAATTCAACATTTAGAGGTGAACTAGGGGAGGAAGACTCAGCAAGAAGACAGGAGAGGTAGGCATGCAGGAGGATTTCAAGAAAGAAGGTTTAGTTGGCAGTGTTGACAGTTCTGAGAGGTCTAGTAAGGTGAAAATAGAGAAGTTACCACTTAATTTTGCAAGAGAGGCTGTTGGC
Organism: Desmodus rotundus; assembly: GCF_022682495.2. Classification (NCBI taxonomy): domain Eukaryota; kingdom Metazoa; phylum Chordata; class Mammalia; order Chiroptera; family Phyllostomidae; genus Desmodus; species Desmodus rotundus. The sequence goes on from NC_071400.1 coordinate 61,968,360, forward strand.
GAGCTCAGCAAGCATGGTTTTTTGGAGTGTTCAGGACAAAAGCCAGAGTATAGTAACTTGAGTTAAAAGGAGATAGAGAAGCAGAGAGTGTTTCCAGATGATGATTTTAAGAAATGGGGCAGTACCTGGAGCATGTTACATGGGCAGTTGAAGCTTTAGAATCAAGGACTGTAATGTATGAAAAGTGATTTGGAAATTGTAACTTGCTACAAATGGGTAAGGAGAAATCCAGAAAGAAGGTGGCTGAACACAGAACTCTGGGGAACACCCTCATTTAGAGAATGGAACGAGAGGCATTCAGCTCCAGAGACAGGCGGGCACTTCCCTGTGCGCTGGCCTTCAGCGCTAGCGTTCCAAAAGGGAATCGGTGCATCCCCTGACCTCAGGCACTTTCTATCTGTTGCTGTGTTTCACAAAATGTGGTTGCGTGAGTCATCTGCATCCAGGCAGGCTTGTCTTAAATACATATTCAAGGCCCCACCTCAGGCCTAGTGAATCAGAATTTCAGGGGATGATGCCAAGAATATGCAATTTTAATAAGTGACTCTGACTCTGCCACCTAACATGACTCATTCACACTACAGTTTGAGAACCACTGACTTATTGGATGAAAGGGAACATGTTAACAAATAACATTACGTTGAAGAGTTAGTGGAGGACTAGGAAGGCTTTTTTTTTCATATTTTTAAATAAGTGTATATCATTAGATAAGACAGACTGGGCTGATATGTAGGAAAACAATGGTACAAATTCATAAACATGACAAAAATAATCTCAAACTCATGCTGCGTTGTTTTTAGAAATGTTCTATGAAGGATCTTGCCACCATTTATAGAATCATCCCTCTCTTGTGGGAGGTTTGGGTTGTTTTCACTTCATTTCTATTTTGGGTAATTAATGCCTTTCTGGTAGAGGCAGTATACATACAGGGATAAAACTGTGGATTTTAGAACCATCCTCCCTGGGTTTAAAGCCTGGCTTTTATCACTTCCTAGCTGTGTAATTTTGGGCAAACTATATATAAGTTGTCTATACTTCAGTTTTTTCATTTTAATGTGAGTATTATAATAGTGTATAACTTTATTGATATGAGAGTTAAATCAGCTAATATTTGAAAAATGCTTAAAATGATGCCTGGCACATAATGAGCACTTAGTAAATATGGCCTATTATTATTGTTAATAGCTATCTTTACGAATCTAGAGTCTAACTTCTGTTGAATTATTTCCAAGGATGAATTTTCAGAATGGCATTCCTGCACTAGAGGATGAAGATGTCTTTACGTCACTGCTTTTGAAAGGGTGATAGGAGTTGGTGCTGTATAATTTATAACTGCAACCTATCTATCATTGTACACGCACACACACATATAAATATGTGTGTGTGTGTGTATGAATGTGTGTGTATTTGGTATGTCTCTATGTGTACACATATCGGCATGATTGGGTTGTAAGCTTATACAAGACTGCGATGTACTTGTTAAACCTGTAACTACGTCTGTTACACTTGATGCTAGAGGGCCTTGGTCAGTTCTGTGTCCAGGTAGATGTCGCTAAATGATAGTAAGTTACCTTTGAAAGATCACATCAAAGAAGTATTCTAAGTCTTGTGTGTCTCTTTTCCTTTTGATAGATTGAAGCCATGGCCATTCTTTTTGCTGTTGTTGCCAGGGGAACCACTATCCTCGCCAAACATGCTTGGTGTGGAGGAAACTTCCTGGAGGTGACCGAGCAGATTCTGGCTAAGATACCTTCTGAAAATAACAAACTAACGTACTCACATGGCAAGTGAGTTCTGCTTTGCATGGGTAGAGGGTGAAGGAAATGAATTCTGTTATTATAATCAGGACAGTATAAAACTAAAAAAGAAACTCATTGGTAGATAATGTGAATAAGCTGACAGAACAGTAACCTTTGCCAGCTTAGAATGTGTCTAGTGTTATTAACTATAAATTTAACTTGTAATTATTTTGTTCTGTCATTTGAAGTGATATTAATCTTCTAAAGAAGGATATGGAAATGTGAGATGTAAAACTGATTTTGCTATAGAGCTCTATGATATGCGAAACTTGATACAGATAAAATGCATAATACTTCTTCATTCTTTTAGTAAATATTTACTGAGCACTCGACTGTCGCCAACTGCTTTGCGTGGTGCTGGGGATACAACAAAAAGCACGGTGTTTGCCCTCTTGGAGGTTACAGTTTAATGAAGGAGACAGTCAGATGCATAGATAATTAAGGAGAGTGGGAGAGGTGGTGGGTAGCTGGAGGGCATCTCAGGTAGACGGAACAGCTAGTAGAGAAGTACGGAGGCATCGCATCAAAGGACATGTTTAGGGAAATGCAGGTTTGGTTTTTTTGTTTTGTTTTTTTTTGTTTTTTTTGTGACTGGTGCCTAGTGTGGTGAAAATAAAGCTAGAGAGATGGGTAGAAGTCATGTCAGGTGTTATAGGCCATGTTAAGAGATTGGACGGTACACCCTGGGCAGTGGAAAGGCACTGGAGGCTTTCAGCCAGGGTTGGCGTGGTGAGGCTTTGCTTTAGGAAGATCGCTGTGGTGACTGGCTGGAGAAGGGAGTGGACAGAGCATGGATGGGCAGTCTTAGTAATGACTTTAAAAGTGCCTAAACCTCCTTCATTAATACCTAAAAAAATTTTGTTACCTAACCTATGCTCATTTTCTTAGTTCTTATCTCAGAAGGAGATCCTTAATTGCTTACTAGGGCTAAATCCTATAATTTAGGATCAAGTCTATATTACTATAAGAGAGAGACCCCAAAATACAGTGTTAACTGAAATTAGAGAGCCAAGAGGTGAGTACTTCGGGGCTGGTGGGGTGGCTCAACCGTTTTTATTTAGGGCTTTCCAACTTTGGCTAAAGCAGCTTCTTCAGTTCTTGTGACCTCCCTGTGGTTGCCCAGTATTTTTAAAAGCAAAGCCCAGAAATGGCCTGATACTTTACTGTTCAGAAGCTTCTGCTCACATTTTATTATCTGCCCTGTAGTTATGTAGCTAATGTACGTGGAAGGGAAACTAGGATGTGTCATTTCTAGCTGGGCAGCCATATGCTCAGCTAAAACTCCGTTACTCCGGAGGAAGTTCTGGGAGATCAGGAGACAGCTTGCAATCTTGCAGTCTACTGTTCTGCCCTACCCACATGTCCGAGTATACTCTTCTTCCCAAGATAGAACACACCTCCTCTTGGTAGGAGGTGTCCCCAAAGACTCATCTGGTTATGTCCAGCTCCAAGTCCACAGAGAGTCTGGGTGATACACAGTCCTCTCCATCAGGCCCAGGGCTGGTTCCTGTGACCCACTGACCATAAGCTTAAAGACAAGTCGTACGTTCCCTCCGTTTCTCCAGCCCCACCAAATAGACAATGGTGAAATACTAACAGCACCGCCACAGTGGAAGTTACAAACTCCCTTTTAGAAACAGGAAGAACAAGAAATACGTAGAAGCCCTGCTGCCTAGCAATATTAAAATAACTACTTCACAGCAATTTCAAAGATCCCCTGTTGTAACCAGAGAATGGTTAGTGGTTCTCGTTTGTTAGAGAAATTCCCCCATCTTTTCTCCCTGATTCCTGACTTTGTTTTCCAGGAGGCTCTTCCTGGTCCATCATCCTCTCAAACAGGTTTTCTATCCCTTGCTCTTCTTCTTCTCCTTCTGGTATTCCTATTATACGGATATTGTTACGTTTCATGTTGTCCTGCATTTCCCTTATTGCCTCTTCATTCTTTCTGAGCCTCTTTTCCATTTCTTGCACTTTCTGGGTGTTCTTTTCTACTTTGTCCTCCAGCTCGCTGATCCGATCCTCTGCTTCATCAAGTCTGCTTTTCATTCCTTCTACTGTGTTCTTCAATTCAGAAATTGTATTCTTCATTTCCTCTTGGCTCTTGTTGATAGTTTCTATTTCCTTTTTCATGTTGATATAGTTTGCAGTGAGTTCATTGTAGTTTCCTTGTAGTTTCTGGTAGTTCTCTTTGAGCTCAGAGAGCTCAGTGAGCTTCCTGATGACCATTGCTTTGAACTCAGTATCTGATAGTTGACTTGCCTCTTTTTCCGTTAGCATTCTTTCTGAGACTTCCTCCTTTCCTTTCATTTGGGAATTGTTTCTTTGTCTTCCCATTGTTTGTGAGACTCTTCTTCTTGGCCTCTGCTTCTTAAATTGCTCTATTCTGACTCCCTGGGTTTATGGTATGCACTTCTATGGTAGAATGCCAATGGGATTCGGTGGTGCTGTCTCCTTAATCTCCTGTGCTCACTGGTCTTGAGCTGACGTTTATGGGTTTAACACGGTCTAACTCTAGTCTTTTCAGCACTCCAGGTTTTGTTGTCTCACTTTCAAACAAGCAATAATAAGACTGAGAGCTGATCTTTTTTTTTTTGACACAAACAACGGCACCTAGAACGTAACAGGTAATATTGTAAACTTGGAAATAAGTAAACAAAAACCAAACCTGACTATGGCTGCCGTAGCAGCGCCTCGCAGATCTCCCACTGCCAGGACTCTCCATCATCCTCTCTTGCCACATTCAAAATGGGTGTTAGAGAGTGTGTCATCTTTGGCAACCGTGTAGGTTTTGTAGTCTTCTGCTCGCTGGTATAGTTTAGAGGCCTACAGGTTGCCTGAGGGGTTAAATAAAGCCAGCTGCTTCTGATTATGGCTTCATAGTTTCTTCCGAAATTTATTAGACTTACTCTCTGTGTGTTTCTAGTCAGTTTGCAGGAAAACGCCCAGGGACAGCACTTGCAATCCTTTTACAGGCAAGACCAGGAAGTAGGGCATATCCCTCCCACTCACACAGCCATATCTAGCTACAAGGTAAGCTAGAATATGTAATTCAATGACAGTGTGGTTATGGTACAAGAAGGCAACATTAGCATCTGCAGAGCCTTTCCACCTGCATGCTGATGCAGTCCTGCCTAGCGTCCTCTGCAGTAAGGCTCCATCAGTGAGTTGTGTTTTCCCCTTTAACCTTCAGAATTGGTGTCTTTGCTATAATCATGTTCCATCATCCCGATCAAAAATATCTTTTATTACTGTGTATTAAAAGAAAAAAGTCCATTTTACTGTAGGACAATCGTTCCCCCTCCCCCCTGAAATCTGATCTTCCACTTGCTATTCCTGGCTCTTCTTTAGGAGCGTCACCAGCTAGTCAGCTGGCTGAACCCAAAACTTCAGAGACGCATTTGACTTCTTTACCAAATCCTTCCCATTCTCCCACAAAGAGGTATTTCAGTCCATTCCCTCTCCTCTACCCTCGCTTATTATGGTGTTAGTTCAGGCCTTCATGGTTTCTCATTTCTCATAGCCTCCTTCTAACTGGTTTTTCTGCTGTCTCCTTAAATTCGTATTTCACATTTCTGATTACACTTCCTTGCTTAAAACCCGTGACTTTTAGAATAAAGCCCAAACTTGGCCTTCACAATTTTGTTCATTCCTGACCTTTCTATCCTTACTTCTATAGGACCCCTTGCCCTTCCCCGACCCAGCCATATTACTTCAAGCTTTAGTATATTTTTCCATGCTTTTGCATCTTGGAATACCCTTCCCCTCCTGGGCCCCCTGGTAAAGTTTTGCTCATTTTACAGGTCTCCAATGAAATACTGTCTTAATTATCATTTTAGTCCTTCTAAAAGGGCAGTTCTGTTCCTGTCCTTTCCTGCAGCAGCAACTCCTTCCCCTCAGGCTAAAGTTCCTTAACAGGAAGGAGCAGCAACTCCTTCCCTTCAGGCTAAAGTTCCTTAACAGGACTTAACAGAAGATTCTTTAAGATCTGCCCCTGCTCCCTTCTCTGACCTCATCTCTCACTACTTTAGCCCTAAGTTTTATTCTCTATCTACTTAGCTATTTGCGTTCCAGTGCCTGTTCTTTCTCTCTTCCTTTGCAATAGCTAGTATCTTTTACTGGAATGTGTTTGTCTTACTTTTAAAAAACCTAACTGAAAGGTTTTCTTAGGCTTCGCTGAGGAAGAAATGCCAATCAGCTACACAATCAGGCAGTACAGAGCTTTATCGGGGTTTGCGCACCCGGGCGAGGTTCCCCGGTCCCCGGAGCGGGGCCAGGGGGGAAGTTGCGCCCAAGCAGGGAATGTGGCGGGGTTTTATGCACCAAATCCTGGTTGGCTCCCCTCGTGGGGGCGAGGGATTGGTCTCCTTGAGCAAAGCGGCAATCCGTCATTGGTGGTTCCCCGGTTTGACGTCAGCCGTCTCTTCCCGGTTGTAGTTCGGCTGCCTGCCATTTTGTCCTACCCCGCCCATCCTGACACTAACTTCCTCTGCTTGAGCTAAGATGTTCCCTCTTGTAGAAAAACCCCTGAACTCCACGATGGGCCAGGTGCCCCCTTTTTATGTGTCTGCCTAGGAACCTCGGTTTGTTCATATTATAGCACTCCCTGCACTGCATTATAATTGCAGTCTTTATTTTTGTCTCTGTCCCCTGACTGTAGGCACCTTGGTGGCAGGGACCATCCCTCATTAACTTTTGTTGTCTTTTCTCCAAGTTACTCCCAAATGTGATTTAGGAGAAATAAATTTGGTAGGGAAAAGCATGACTTCCATGTCGGACGTGTGTTGAAGTGGTCTGTGGTGTAGCAGGCAGGAGCCTATGCCGGCCGAGAACTCAGGACATAGGTCAGATCTAGATTTAGGGCTCATCATTGTAATTGTGGTAGCTGAGAACAAACGTCAACAACAAAACGTGAGAGTGGATGCCGCCCTTCGGGGAGTGCGTGTGAAGAAAGCAGGGAGCTACATATGCTGGAAAACATCACCGAAGAAGAAAAGAAACAACAACATAATCTAGGCAACCGTGGTGTCAAGAAATCTAGTGGAGAGAAAACCCTTTCCTGAAAAAAGGAAGTGGCCAACACTGTTAAACGTCTGAGAGAGAACCACTGGATATGGCGATGTGGAAGTCATTGTTGGGATTGATGTGAACTGTTTCCAAGTAGTGGAGGAAGGCGTCTGGGTTCCCATACCTCCTTGTAATTCACATCAAGCCTTTATGTCAGGGGCGTCAGGCTCCTTTTCACCCGGGGCCACATCAGCCTCGCGGTTGCCTTCAAAGGGCCAAATGTAATTTAGGGCTGTGCACATGTAACTACTCCTTAACAGTTAAGCGAGAGCTCGGTGCTGCCACCGGGTAGAAACAAGGTGCCGGGCTGGATAAAACAAGGTGGAGGGCCGGATTCAGCCCACGGGCCTTGTGTTTGCCACCTGTGCTTTACGTGAACATTAATAATATAATTCAACAGGTACTCCTTGCCCAAGGTAAAAATCTGGGAGGCAAAGTCAAGTTATCCCGGTGCCTCACCCCCAGTCGCCGATCATCAGATTCTGTTCAATTTCTTTGTCCCTTCTTCTTCTCCTTATAGTGCTTTATTTCCCTCATGGCTTTTTACCTGCAGGAGAGTCTCCTGTCCGGCCCTCATTTCAGTCGGCTCTCCACACTCTAGCCAAAGCATCTCACTATATTGCAAACCTGATCACACACTCCCCTTGTTCACTGTTCTTAGGCTCATGCATAGTGAGGTTTTAAAGCCTTGTGTAACCCGGTATTTGCTTACTTCTGCCACCTCATCTGTACAGTCAGTTTTTCCCCCTCACATTTTATACTCTAATCATATGAACTAATTTTACTTTCCTAAACCCATTGTTTCCTTGAAGACCTTAAGCTTGCTGGTCTCTCACTCTGGAATACTTCGCTCACCCTTTACCTTGCCCTCTCTTCCTCATTCCTCAGGTCTCAGTCTAGATATCGTTTGCTCCAGGATATCCTTCCAGTTACCCTTAGCCAAACTCTGTTAGGTACCTCCTGTAGGTCCCTACACTACCGTGTACTGACTTTAACTCCTCCTCCTGCTTACCATGCTGCTCTGTAATTACCTTCACTGCCATCTCTGCGAAGACAGGGACCAGTGCTTTTGCTTATTTGTATCCTCAGCACCCGGCCCAGCAACCGACACAAAGCAGATACCAAACAAATGTTATTGTTAAGTATTTGGTAGGAAAAAAGTGTTTGCTTTGAGATCTTAGGAGAGTGCAAGGAAGACCACATGGCTCACTGGGGGCTAGTTTTACTTACATGTCCCTCCTAAGATGGCATCTCGTGTCCAGGCCTTAAGAGTCCAAATGATATGCTTATGCAGCTCTCATTTTAATGGGTAATGTGCACACTGTTGTGCTATATAGCTAGGGTAGAGCCATTCTCTTAATTTTTTATTTGTTCCTATCAGTTTGATTTGAGAGAAACAGGTATGTATGTATACTGGAGGTGAAGAGAGAGAATAGACAGTATCTGTAAAAAAAATGGTCATATTAGCAGTGTGAATTTGCTTATACGTAGAAGATAGAAGTGAAAGACATATTACTCATAACCACATAATTTGTATATGTTTTATCCTACAGTTATTTGTTTCATTACATCTGCCAAGACAGGATTGTATACCTCTGTATCACGGATGATGTAAGTAACTTGGAGATATATTGCCATTTAACTGTGTGTACTGTTAATAATAGTCAGTTCTTAATTATCTATATCTTCGGTGGGTAGAGGTGACATGGATATAGCTGTCCATAGCTGGGAATATTTCTCTATACTTTCCATTTATCATGTAGAGCAACAGTGACAAGAGTCGTTATCTGAGTATATGCAAATCAGCTTGGTTTTGGTGGAGTTTTAGCTTAACTTCTTGCAACTTCTACATTTATCCTATTGTGTAGTAAGAATCGGTATTCATAATTATCACACTTTGCTATCAAGCCCTCTCAAAATGTATCTGAAATACTAAATTATTTCATTCCTCTAGTCAGTAATTAGTGAATTGTCTAATGTGTATGAACTTTGGGAAAATCACAGTGCACTGCGATCAGCTTTGGAGACCTGTGGTTCACAGTGGTAGGTTAGTTTTAAGTATTTGTAGATCCTAGACTCGAAATACTCACTAACTTGACAATGTCTCCATGGTCCTTTCTCTCCTCTGCTATCCGTAGTGTCAGCTTCTTCCCAGACACATTCCCCATTCCCCTTACGGCTGCAAGCAGCCACACGCTTATTCACGCTCGTGTCCAGAGAAGACGGACTGTGTCTTCTCAAGTCTGTTACTGTAGGAACGAGGAAAGTTTTCCCAGACGCACACTCTCCCCTACGTCTGCTTTCACAGTGGACTTCCTTTCATGTCATATTGGCTAGTACGAGGCTGCATTTTTATTTCTAAATTGATTACTGACAAGAGACATGGAATTGATATGATTACCATAGGTATGAGTTATTGGCTTTTTTATTTTTATTTTTTATTTATTTTTTATTTTTTAAAAGATTTTATTTATTTCTTTTTAGAGAGAGGGGAAGGGAGGGAGAACGAGAGGGAGAGAAACATCAATGTGTGGTTGCTCTTGCGCACCTGCACACAGGGGGCCTGGCCAGCAACCCAGGCATGTGCCCTGACTGGGAATCGAACCAGCGACCCTTTGGTTCACAGGCCATTGGTCAATTCACTGAGCCACACCAGCCAGGACAGTTACTGGCTTTTATTGTGTCACAGACCCCTTTGACACTCATGTCCCCCTCCCAGAATGTTTTTTTTTTTTTTTTATGATGTAGACCTTTATTGAGCACCGGTCCATCACTTTGTTTTGACAGGGTGCGGGAGAATCATGAGTTAAGCAGTATCAGTGCAAATTTAACTTTTTTCCTAGAGGAAAGAAAAGTCTTGTGAAGACACATTATAAAATATGAAGTAAAGTACATGACTTTAAACCAAACCAAGTATATTGAAAGACAGTATTCACAGTATTTTAAAAATTGACATAGTGATGTATATATGTTTCTTTATGAATTCATTAATGGGATCTAGTCATGGATCTAATAACTAATAATAATTTTGAAGTGGTGATGAGAATAAACAGCATTTTGAAGTGTCTGTAACTGATGGCATATGAAAAAAGATTTCTATTGGTGACAGACTCCTCGGTGCCATCTAATAATACTACTCGGGCTTGCTACCTACATTCACAATTGAGGTATAAGTTAAAAAGGGAGAAGGGTTTTCAGGAACAACTATGAAGGACACATGGACAAAACCAAGGGGGGTGGAAACAGGGGAGGGAGGTGGGGATAGATGGGGTGGAGGGGAGAAGTGGGGGAAAAGGCAGAAAACTGTACTTGAACAGTAATACAATTTAAAAAATTATACACTTAAAATGGGTAATTGCTATAAGTTGTACTTCAATAAATCTGTTAAAAGTAAGTGTGAAAAAAAAAAGATTGGTGAAAATAACAACATAGTTTTTTTTTCCATCCAAGTACATCCGCCCCTTGAGTTTGGACCACGGACCCCAGTTGGAGAACCCCTGGCTTAGACATTCACCTCAGGTGAATGGAGATGAGTGTCAGCCACAGTGACCCTCATAGGGACTTTTATCTCTGGTTTCACAGGATTTTTTAAAAATTATTTTTTTTAAGTCAGCTATATCTAAAACAACCAAAGTGAAAGGCCTTGGAGTAGATGAGAAATAAATCCCACTAACTTTGGGACGGTCAGAGTTGAGTCATATTTATTGATCTATAATTGCGTGTGTGTGTTTAAAAATACTTTTTGACTAGCTGGAGCTAGACAAGAGTACGTCACTTGATTTTTTTCAAATGTATCACCACTATTGAAAAAAATCAATTCTACGTTTATGTCAGTAGTGTTATCTTTGTGTGTGAAAGACTATAGTGTTGTTAGAATTTGCTGAACATCTTGTGCTGGGCTATCTCGTAGATCCCATGAAGGATATGGGGGAAGTAAAACCCAATTCCTGCTCTTAAGAAACTAACCTACATTCTGTTGTCTTCGGTTGGCAGTGATCGAACATGTTTGGATTGGACTCTGAGCTCACTCATTTACTAGTTATCTAGACTTCAGCTAGTTAGTTACCTTTCCAGAGATGTTGTTTACTTCTCTGTAAAATGAGGTCAGTGTTAGTTCCTGCTCACGGAGTCATTGCTCAGTAAATGTTAGCTGTTCTTATGGTTGTTGTTAATCATCCATGACATCTTTTGTTTGCTTTTGAACTCCATGTTGGTCTCTTTTCAGGATTTTGAACGTTCCCGAGCCTTTAATTTTCTGAATGAGATAAAGAAGAGGTTCCAGACTACGTACGGTTCAAGAGCGCAGACAGCACTCCCCTACGCCATGAATAGTGAATTCTCGAGTGTCTTGGCTGCACAGCTGGTAAGATCTTTCTCAGGATATAGTATTTTTATTCATGTCGCCTTTAGTACCTCAAAGCACTGTGAGTATAGAGGACCCTGCACTCAGTATAGTTTGCTGACTGTGTTATTACATGCCAACATAACAAAATTTCCCTGATAAAAAAGTTGAAGGGATCATTTTAAGGTAGAAAGCTAATAGTTGGTGATATTCTCTATTAATGATAGAGTCTCTCAGGATTGGAAAAGACATTAAAGATTATCTACTTAAACGATCCAGGAGCACACATGCATTCCACATGCCAAATGGCCTCTTAACCTATTCCTAGACCTTCTGTTCCATGAGACAAATTTAATTTCCGAACAGCTCAAAGTAGCCATTTGAAAGTCTGTTTATCTGTATACGTACCTAATTGTTGGCTCAGTGAAGTTTCACACACGTATACTCCTGTGAAATACCACCCTCTGCAAGATAGCGAACACTCCAGGACACTAAAAGTTCCCTCGGGTCCCTTTGCACTCAGTCCTCTCCCTCACACGGTGCCTCAGCTAACCTCTGCTCTATTTTCTTTCACTATAGTTTTGTCTTTTCTATAACTTCATGTAAGTGGAATCATAAATTATGTACTCCTTTGTTTCTTGCTTCTTTTCTTCAGTGTAAGGCTTTTGATATTCATCCATGTGTATAAATCAGTAGTTCCCTTCTTTTGCCTGGCGGCACTGCATGCATATACCGCAGCTGGCTTATCCATTCCCCGTTGCTGGATATTTCAGATGCTGTCTGTTTCCCGCTATCACGAACAAAGCTCTTATGAATATCCATGTACTAGTCTTTGTGTGCATGTATGTTTTTATTTGTCTTTGGTAAATACTGTATTTTGCCAAGTATAATGCACACTTTTTCACCCAAATTTTTGAGGGGAAAATAAGGATGTGCATTGTACATGGGTAGCGCTAATTCCTTATCTATATAAATGTTCTTAATTCTTTTACTTATGCTTATGCTCCAAAAATGTGGGTGTGCATTATACATGGCAAAATACAGTGCCTAGGAGTGGAATTTCTGGGTCATAGGATGAGTGTTATTTAATTTTATAATAAGTCACCAACTTTTTCCAAAGTACTTGCACCATTTACATTCTCACCAGCAGTTCCATGTTTCTGCTTCCTTGTCAACACTTGTTATGGTCCATCTTTTTACTTTTAGTCATTCTGGTAGGTATCTAGTGATATTTTATTATGCTTTTAATCAGCATTTTCCTGAGGACTAATGGTGCTGAGACCTTTAAAAATGCTTACCTTTTATTCGTGCAACTTGCTGAGTGCAACGACGCAAGTTCTGTCTATGAGTGTGTTGTGAATGAGAAAAAACTGACTATAATTGAATACTTTCCTTTTCACTTCCCCTGTAAGTGTTCTTTTTAATACTCTCTTTGAGTATTATACTTCTAAAAATGCATTACTTTGGGCGATGAAGTTTCTTTAAATAGTTACAAATCTTTATTATTCAATTAGTTGATTTGTTTTATACTTCCCACTAGGAAACATTCATATGTCAGGGGGTACCCCAAAATAACTGGAATTATCTTCGGGAGGGCAGGCCCCTTGTAGTACAGGCTTCCCCCACCAGGTGAGTGTTCTAGGAACCTGACTGTATCAGTGTACCAGCTGGCATTGTTGTGAGAGGCTGCATTTGGCTTCAGTGAGTTTTTTTGAAGACTCTTTCAATGCCTTTGCCCATTTCATGATGGGTGATTTATTTTTTTAACTATATTTTATTAAGCTATTACAGTTCTAATATTTACCCCTTTGTCCCTGTCTACCCAGTACCCCCCACTCCCTCCAGCAATTTCTACACCATTGTTCATGTCGGTGGGTCCTGTGTATAAGTTCTTTGGCTACTCAGTTTTCTATACTGTACTTTACATCCCCATGGCTATTCTGTAACTATTTGTAATTTTTTTTTTTATTGACTTTATTTATTTATTTTTTAATATATTTATTGATTATGCTATTACAGTTGTCCCATTCCCCCCCCACTCCCCTCCATCCTGCCCACCCCCCTCCCTCCCACATTCCCCCCCCATAGTTCATGTCCATGGGTCATACTTATAAGTTCTTTGGCTTCTACATTTCCTACACTATTTTTACCCTCCCCCTGTCTATTTTCCACCTATCATCTATGCTACTTATTCTCTGTACCTTTCCCCCTCTCTCCGTAATTTTTTAAAAAGATTTTATTTATTTACTTTTAGAGAGAGGGGAAGGGAGGGAGAAAGAGAGAGAGAGAAACATCAATGTGTGGTTACTTCTTGCGCCCCCCACCCCTGACAGGGGGCCTGGCCAGCAACCCAGGGATGTGCCCTGACTGGGAATCGAACCCGTGACCCTTTAGTTCACAGGCCAGCGCTCATTTCACTGAGGCACACCACTCAGGACACTATTTGTAATTCTTAATCCCCTCACCTCTTTACCCATTCCCCCACTGGCAACCATCAAAACTCTCTCCATATCCAAGATTCTGTCGCTGTTCTTCTTGTTGCTTAGTTTGTTTTTTAGATTCAGTTGTTGATAGATATGTATTTATTGCCATTTTATTGTTCATAGTTTTGATATTTTTCTTAAATAAGTCCCTTTAATATTTCATATAATAATGGTTTGGTGATGATGAACTCCTTTAGCTTTTTCTTGTCTGGGAAGCACTTTATCTGCCCGCTGATTCTAAATGATAGCTTCTCTTGGTAGAGCAATCTTGGCTGTAGGTCTCTGCTTTTCATGACTTTGAATTATTTCTTGCCAATCCCTTTTAGCCTGCAAAGTTTCTTTTGAGAAATCAGCTGTCAGTCTTATGGGAACTCCCCTATAGGTGACTAATACCTTTTCTCTTGCTGCGTTTAAATCTGTCTTTATCTTTAACCTTTGGCATTTTAATTATGATGAGTCTTGGAGTGCGCCTCTTTGCATATATCTTGTTTGGGACTCTCTGCTTCCTGGACTTACATGTCTATTTCTTTCACCAAATTAGGGAATTTTTCTTTCACTTTTTTTTTCAGATAGATTTCCAATTTCTTGCTCATTCTCTTCTCCTTCTGGCACCCCTGTGATGTGAATGTTGGTGTGCTTGAAGTTGCCCAGAGGCTGCTTACACTATCCTCATTTTCATGGATTCTTTTTTCTTCTTGTTGTCTCATTGCTTGTTTTTGCTCCCTTATGTTCCAAATCATTGATTTGATTCTAGGCTTTATCCACTCTGCTGTTGTTTCCCTGTAAATTGTTCTTCATTTCAATGAATGAATCCTTTGTTTCTGACTGGATCTTTTTTATGCTGTTGAGGTCCTCGCTAATTTCCTTGAACATCCTTATAACCAGTGTTTGGTACTCTGCCTATGGTAGATTGCTTACCTGCATTTCATTTAGTTCTTTTTCTGGAGTTTTGATCTGTCCTTTCATTTGGACCATGGTTCTTTGTCTCTTCATTTTGGCAGCCTCCCTGTGTCTGTTTCTATGTATTAGGTAAAGCAGCTTTGACTCCCTGTCTTGGTAGCGTAGCCTAATGTATAATGTAGTAGGTGTCCTGCAGTGTTCAGTGGCACAGCCTCCCTAACACCCAAGCTGGGTACTTGAGGTGCACCATTTGTGTGTGCTGAGTACACCCTCCTCTTGTAGTTTAGCCTTGGTTGCTATTGGCAGATCAGTGGGAGGGACTTCCCCAGGCCAGTCAGCTGCAAGGATTAACTGTGACCACTGACCACCAACCTCTGCCCTCTGTAGAGGATCAGCTGTGCAGGGGCAGGGTGGTGGTGCTCCAGCGTGGTCTGTAGCTGTCCACTGGGTGCACAGACTCTGGGGTTTCCCAGGTGGTCTAGGTGAAGATCAGCCCCCACCTGTGTTTTGCCCAGGGACACCCTGCCTGGATTATAAAGCAATCTGAGATGGCTGCTACTTATGCTGGGCTTGGGGATTCCCAGGCAAAGCCAAGTTGTGAATCTAGGGTGGCTGTGACTAGTGCCTGGTGTGGGGGGGCCACTTAGCAAGAGGTACGGGGGCTGGGAGATCACTGAGGCCAGCTGCTACTTGTTTGAGAGGATTTAGGAAGTTGTGAAACATGAGCCACGACCAGCTGTTCATATGGTAAAGCTTGGGTGGGTCTGTAAGTTGGGTGGGCAGAGTCTTGGGATCTCCGGCGCAGGGAAAACCAGATTGATAGTCTCCGATATGGCACCTGCTGCTGACTCTGGGGCTCTGTGAGGGGAGGGTTCAGAAAAAGGACAATGGCCTCTGCCCACCTTTCTCTCTGGGAGAAAGCTGTCCCCCTGCTCTCGCCTTGACGCCAGACACTTCAGTTCTTCCCCATATGTCACTGCTGCCTTTCAAGCTGCTCCCTGGTGCTGGAGCTCAGAGGGAGTGAGTCTGAGTAGGTGAGTCCTTGTGTGGCATCTTTTTTAAAAAATAATTTTATTTACTTATTTATTTTTAGAGAGAGGGGAAGGGAGGGAGAAAGAGAGGGAGAGAAACATTAATGTGTGGTTGCCTCTCATGCGCCCCCTACTGGTGAACTGGCCGGCAACCCAGGCATGTGCCCTAGACTGGAAATCGAACTGGCGACCCTTTGGTTTCCAGGCTGGTGCTGAATCCACTGAGCCGTACCAACCACAGCATATGTGTGTGGGATCTTTAAGAGGAACTTTTTAAGACTCCAGAAGTTTCTTCTGCCAACTCAGTCCCCGCTGGGTTTTGCAGCCAGAAGTTAGGGAGACTTACCTTCCTGGCACTGGAGCCCTGGGCTGGGGGGCATGGTGTGGGGCTGGGACTCTTTGCTCCTGAGATACCCCTCCCGAATTTATCCACCACGTGTGGGTGTGGGAACAGCCTGTTCTGTGTCTCTGTGCCTCCTATGAGCCTGGATGGATATGGTTTCTTCAATTCTGTAGTGGTCAGACTTCCATTCAACTCGATTTCTGGCAGACCTGAGTGATGGTTGTTTTATTAGTTAGTTGTAATTTTGAGGTCATGATGGGTGATTTATGACTGCATTTGCCCACGCTATGATGAGTGTTCAGTTTTTGACCAAAAACGGCATGACCCCTATGCCCACCCTCCACAGTCACTCCATCTTGCCCCAGCAACTTTTTTTTTGTTTCCCTGAATGAAAAAAGTCCTCAAAGGGAAATGTTTTGCCAATGTGGAAGAAGTAAAACAAAAAATGGCAGAAGCACTAAAAGGCATCATAAATACACATTTTTTTATAAATAATTTCTGGGGTTTTTTGAGGGGTCCTCCCTCATATGTGAAACTATATAAAATATCACCAACAAAAATACACCAATGCATAGTCAAAGTAAACAGCTGGCAGCAAACTTGCAACTTAGCTGGTTTTGTCATTAGCCTCAGTTCTGTGTGACCCTCTGAATAGCTTCCTCATCTCTAAATGGAGGTAATAATTATGGCATCTTCATCATAGAATTTTTGGGTGAATTAAATAACATTCCCTATTTGAAACATTTAACACAGTGAAGTGACTGGAATATTATGTATTAAGCACTCCGTAATTGTTAGCTATGGATACTAATTTCAAAATATGTACTGTTATCAGTGTATTACATTTCTAGATCCTGTAAAAAGCCAATGAAAATAGGACACATACCCTCATCCCAATGGTATAAGAACCGATGCCTGGAAGCTGGGCTACCTCCTACCTCATCATACCCAAGAAATGGGGAACAATTTAGTGTACCCTTTCCCTGTCCTGTTCCCCTGCTACAACTATAGTCTCCTGTTCTTCTTTGTCTGAACCCCCTACTTCTGCTCCAAAAGTCTCAGATGTATATTTGATATAATACATTTAGTTCTACTTAATGTAAAATAAAGTGGTATTTTATACTGTAACGCATTTTTTCATATGGTGGAATTTTTATGCTGTCTATATTTTTTCCTAGGTCTGGTAACAATTTTTAATGAAGTGACCTTTTTTTGTATCAATAGAGACATAATTTTAGAGCATTTCTCAATGTCATTTCTTTTTATTTTCCTACTGTAAGTAATGCCTAGGTATCATAAGTTAAGTATTACTTTCTTACAGAAACATCACTCTGAGAATAAGGGCCTTGACAAAGTGATGGAGACTCAAGCGCAAGTGGATGAACTGAAAGGAATCATGGTCAGAAACATAGGTACGTTTCATGGCATAGTCCGCGTGAATATGGGCAAAAATGTTGATAGATTACCAGGGGTCAAATTATTCTAAAGAGACTGAAATAGGACCTCCTTGTTCTTACTAATGGAAGCTCATTGTCAGCTGAGACATGGAGATTACTTACCTATGGTAGTATCTACTGTATGAATGGTTTCTTTTTAGTACTTACGACTGCTCTATATTCTAAAATTGTTGATTGACTTAGCCAGATTAATTTCTGAAACCCTCATCAAGGAACATGTATAAAGGACACATGGACAAAGCAAAAGGCGGGTGGGATTGATGGTGGGAGGTGGGGGTGGGTGGGGCTAGGGAGGAGTGGGTGGGTGGAAATGGAGAAAACTGTACTTGAACAACAATAAAATTTTTTTTTTTTTAATTCTGAGACCCTCACAATAGTTCAGCAATTTAGCATAATTTAGTCAGTTTTGGCTGGAGGTACGCAGCTGATATTATCAGTAGATAACTTAAAGTTTAACTATTTAACCTCCTTGGAATGTTTGTAGCTCTTGATTGAGAGAAAGAAACGATTGGACCCAAAACTATTATATTCTTCAGCAGTATGAACTATGATATACAAGGTCTGTCCAGAAGGTATCCAGCCATGTAATATGAAAAATAGAGACATTTATTGAAGAAGATACAAGATACAAGAAACATCATTCACAGGACAATGACGCCTCAGTCCCCTTCAAAGTAGGCACCTTGGGACCTCACACTGTTCTTCCAATTGCCATCAGCTGCCCTGTTGTATTTTCCTAAATCTCACTGATGGTCTGAAATCTCTTCCCTTTCAAAGGTGATTTTAGTTTTGGGAAAAGCCAGAAGTTGCAGGACACCAAATCTGGGCTGTAGTGGGGCTGAGTCACCTGGGTGATTTGATGTTTTGCCAAAAAACTCTGCATGAAGTGTGATGCGTGAGTGGGCACATTGTCATGATGAAGCTGCCAATCACCAGTAGCCCATAGCTGTGGCCTTCTGAATCAACCGAATAGTTTCTGTGGAGGAATTTTCAAGCTTAATGCAAAATTTGAAGCACATTCATTGCTGTACTCGCTCAGATCATTTTGAATGCAACGGCCACACAGTACCCATGCTCATTCAATGGCATCTACTGCCCCCACTGACTAGTACAGTGAAGTTGTCATTGTTCACACATGTGTATTCCAGTCCACTCTCCTTGGCTGCCAGGTTACATCAATGTCATGCAAAACAGCCTCTTTATATTAATGATGGCTGGATATTTTCCGGACAGACCTCGTATATAGATTTTATCAGCCTGTATGTTGTCAGGAACCTATTTAGTACATTAAAATAATCCAGAGAAATTCATAAGGTTTATGTTTAAATTGATTATTCAATGGTATTTAGATTTGGGATGATGCTATTTTTTTTTTAAAAGCACTGGTTCTCACAGTGGAGTCCTTGGGCCATCGGCATCAGCATCTCCTGGCATCCTGTTAGAAACGCAAATTTTCATGTCCCACCCCAGACCCACTGAATCAGAAACTCTGGGACTACAGCCCAGAAATCTGCGTTCTCACAAGCCCTCTGGAGGGTTCCAGCGCACACTTCGTTTTGAGAACCGCTCTTTTATATGTATCTTTTAAGGGCAATATCTCACAGACAATCACTTCTATAACATTGAACAAAAAGGATTTCATATATATTTATATATAATTGAGACATTGTCCAATGGCATAAATATCTATTCACTTACAATCTTGGATTTACTATGTGAATTATTTTTTATATTATTAGAATAGTTACACACTGAGAACAGACAATTTAAAAAATTTATTCTTGGTCTCGCCATCCTAAAAATTTATTTCCATTTTCGTTCCTTTAAATTTTTATCCACATGTATACATATTTGTAATCATAGTTTATATTCAGTTTCATGGAGAGAGTGTAATATAGTGATCAAACTTGAAGTCATATATGCCTGAGAATGAGTCCTGGTTTCACTTCCTACTTGCTGTTAGCCCTTGATCAATTCTCTAACCTCTCTGGGCTTTATTTCCTAATCTGCAAATAGGATAAAAGAGGTAATAATGTATGTAAAGCACTTGGTACAGTGCCTGGCACATAGTAAAAGCTGAATGATTGTTAGCTGCTGTTAATCTCCTTTATGTTCATACAGTAGTTTGTTGAGTTATATCATAGGCTATCAATCATGGCCTCATTTTGGAGACTTTGATTCTGTACAGCAGTGGCACTCAGAGTGCTGTTTTACAACCAGATAAGGAGCTTGCTTCAGAATGTAAGTCGGTGCTGTGCTTCCTTCAGCAAGAATGTCTCACTGTGAAAATCTCACTTGGACTGAACAGTGTGTTTAGAGACTTAAAGCAGTAGTGCTGATTTAGAGGTTTGTGTTACAGTAACAGTTGTGTTATAAATGTGTTTTGGCTATTACGATTTTCTTATTTTCTTAAGATTAATTCCTAGGAATGGGATTAATAATCAAAAGGCAGAAACATTTGTTTGTGTGTCTTGGCTATTTGAAGTGATTTCCTTTCATTGACTTTTAGTTTTAATTATATGTCTAGATGCAGATGAGAGAACCTATTGAAAAAATAGGTTCCTGTTTTTCATCTTTTTTTTTTTTGTCACCGAATGTGTTCATTTTGCCTGAAAGTGGAAGCATCCAACTACTACAGTATTTTTTATTGCACATTCATAATGTTTACAGAAAATGAAACCTTTTAATCAACTGCTTTTAAATGACGTCTTTATTTTAGAATAACAGAAGCAGAAAATTAAAAATGTAACACTTCTAATCATCTCCCTCTGATTTTTTAAATAGCTTTATTGAGATACAATTCACATACCATACAATTAACCTATTTAAGTAGACAGTCCAATGGTTTTTACTGTGAGAGTTGTACAGCCGTCAGCACAGTTTTAGAACATTTTCATCACCACCCGGATGAAGTCCTGTTCCCACTGACAGTCACCCCTCCTTTCCCCTCAAACTCCAGACCTAAGCAACAATTAAACTCCTTTCTGTCTGTATACAGTTGCCTATTCTGGTGGCCTTTTTTTTAATATTAGCTTTTTCACTTAACATAATGATTTTGAATTTCTTGCGGTAGCGTGTATCAGTACTTTATTCCTTGTTATGGCTGAATATTCCATTGTATTGATACATTTGCTTTATTTATTAGTTGATGGACATTTTGATGATTTCTACTTTTTGGTTATGAATAATGCTTCTGTGAACATTAGTATACAAGTTTTTGTGTGAGCATATGTTTTCAGTTCTCTTGGGTACATACCTAGGAGTAGAATTGCTAGGTCACAGGGAAACTCCTAGTTTATCATTTTGAGTAAGGCCGTACTTCCCTGAAGTGGCTGCACCACAGTGCATTCCCAATAGCAGTGCGTGAGGATTCCTGTTTCTCCACATCCTTGCAAAATTTGTGATGTCTTTTTTTATTAGAGCCAAATTAGTATATGTGCAGTGGTATCTTATTGTGGTTTTTATTTGTGTTTCCCTGATGACTAATGATGTTGAGCATCTTTTTATATGTGAATTGGCCATTTGTATATCTTTGGAAAAATGTCTATTCAAAATCCATTGTCATTTTTAAGTGGGTTGCCTTTTTATTGTTGAGGTATAAGAGATCACTGTTTACTCTGGATGCTATACCCTTATGAGACATGATTTACAAATATTCTCACACATTTTATGGGTTGTGTTTTCACTTTCTGGTTAGTAATCTTTGAAGCACAGAAGTTTTTAATTTTGATGAAGACCAATTTATTTTTTCTTTTGTTGCTTGTTGTTTGGATGTCATATTTAAAAGACCATTGCCAAAGGCAAGGACACAAACATTTACTCCTTTGTTTTCTTCTAAGAGTTTTATAATTTTAGCTATTACATTTGGTCTGTGATCTATTTTATTATTTGTGTATCAAGTGAGGAAGGGATCCAATTTGATTCTCTTAAATGTATATCCAGTTGTCCTAATACCAATTGTTAAAAAGATTCTTATTTTCCCATTGAATGGCCTTAGCACCTTATCAAAAATTAAATTTCCATAGATGTACGGGTGTATCTGTGCGCTCAGTTTTGTGCCCATGCTGTATGTTTGTCCTCACAGCAGTGACCACACTGTCGCGAGTTTTGCAGATTTGTAGTAAGTTTTAAAATCAGGAAGTATGAGTCTTCCAACCTTGTCCTTTTCTTAAAGATTGCTTTGGCTATTCTGAGTACCTATCATTTCCGTAAGAATTTTAAGGTGAGCTTGTCAGTTTCTGAAAACAAATAGCCGGGATTTTGATAGGCATCGTGTTGAATCTGTAGATCAGTTTGGGTAGTATTGCCAGTTTTAACAATATTAAACTCTGATCCAGGAACACGAGATGCCTTTTCATTTACCGAGGCCTTCTTTTAAGTTTTTTTCAACAATGGTTTGTAGTTTTCAGTGCACAAGCCCCATATGACAAAGACTCTATGCTTGACCAAAGGTTAAACAGGCTCCTCTGAGCACTCTGTTTGACCAGGGTTTATCCTTGGGCTCTGTCCTTGGCCAGCCTAAGCCAGTCTTAGCAAAGAATCCTGCTCAGTCAATTCCCTGCCCTTGCTATCTGATCACCCCTGATAGCCGATCAGGTTCCTCATCCCCTACCTTTGATGTGTAAATGTTTGGCCTGCTTTTACAGAGATCCTTTAGGCCAGTTCAGCAACATTCTCCTACCTTTGATTCCTCCTTCTTCTAGTAATTTTCCATCCACTGACCACCCCCTCACTCTGCTCATTGGGTATAAATCCGCATTTGTCCTTTTTTTCATTATTCAGATATAATTTACTTAGAAAATCCTGTGAGTGCTAGGTGTACAATATGTTGATTTGATACATTTATAAAGGGCAATATGACTGCCACCTTAGCTTTAGGTAACATATATTACATACATTTTTTTTTTGTGGTGAGAACATCTAAGATTTAGTCTGTTAGCAGTTTTGAACTATATTATACAGTGTTGTTGATTGTAATCTGTGTGTGGTGCATTAGATCTCCGCAGCTCACTCATCTTCTAGTTGCAAGTTTGTAGCCTTTAACATGTCCCCAACTTTTCCAGTTCCCATCCCTTGGTGACCGCCATTCTACTGTCTGTTTCTACAAGTTTGGCATTTTTAGATTCCATATATAATTAATATACAATATTTCTCTCTCTCTGTCTGGTTTATCTCCCTAAGCATAGTGCCCTCGAGATCCATCCATGTTGTTGCAAATGGCAGGATTCCCTTCTTTCTTGTGGCTCAATATTCCACTGTGTGTGTGTGGGTGTGTGTGTGCATGTACATATCACATCTTTATCCCCTCATCCATTGATGGACACTTGGTTGTCTACATGTCTTGGCTATTGTGGATAGTGCTGCAGTAAACACGGGAGCACAAATATCTCTTAAAAATCCTGTTTTTATTCCCTTTGGATATATACCCAGAAGTGGAATTGCTAGATCATATGCTAGTTGTATTTTTAATTGTTTGAGAAACCTGGCTGAACCAATTCACATTTCCACTAACAGAGGAAAAAGGTTCCTTTCCCCACCACATGCTTGACAACATTTGTTACGTCCTGTCTTCTAGCTGATAGCCATTATAGCAGGTATGAGTTTTGTGTCTTTTCTTTTCTCTTTCCTTTCCTTCCCTTTCCTTTCTTCCTTTTCTTTTCTTTACTTTTTTTCTTTTCTTTTCTTTCTTTCCAGGCTGGAGGTGGTTTTATTGACTTTGCTTTGTGTCTGCAAATCTCATTCCCTGCCCCTGAGCTGTGTGAGATGAGACCTGGAGAGCAGAGGGGCCCAGAGCGTGGGGGAGTAGCATGAGGGAGACAGGAGGGGCCTACGTGGCTTGTGGCACAAAGCCTGCACTGAACACATTCCAACTGATCAGTCTGAGCACAGCCTGTGATAGCCTGGAGCTACACCGCATTCCAGCTCCACCTGCGACCTCCCCTCCCCTCCCCTCCCCTCCCCTCCCCTCCCCTCCTTGTGGCTTTAATTTGCTTGGCTCTGATGATAGTGCTGCTCAGTGTCTTTGATGTACCTGTTGGTCTTTTGTGTGCGTTTGGAAAAATGTCTATTCAGTTCCTCTGCCCATTTTTTTATTGGCTTGTTTGGGTTTTTTTTTGTTGTTACTGGGTTGTACAAATTCTTTATATATTTTAGATATTAACCCCTTATCCCATATATGGTTTGTAAGTATTTTCTCCAATTCCGTTTCATGTTTTCATTTTTTGATTGTTTCTTTTGCTGTTCAGAAGCTTTTTAGTTTGATGTCCCACTTGTTGAGTTTTGCTTTTGTTGCTGGTGCGTCTGTTGTCATGTCCTGACGCAACATGGCAAAGACCAGCGTCAAGGACCTTCTGCCCGTGTTTTTTTCTAGGAGTTTCATGGTTTCAGGTCTTAAATGTAAGTCTTTAATCCATTTTGAGTTAATTTGTTGAGTGGTATAGCACAGTAAATTCTCATTTCATGTCGTGAATAGATTCTTGGAAACTGTTACTTGAAGACAAACCAGTTTAATGAAAACCAGTTTTTACCATAGGCTAATCGATATAAACAAGAGTTAAGTTCCTACAGTATTTGTCACAAAAACATCACCAAACTTCTAAATAAACACCCCAAAGACTTCTAATATTAAACCTTGAGATCAGTGTAAGCTGTACATGTACTTAAGAAAGATTAATAAAACCAAGTAAAATTATTTTCCAACCCACTGTTCCAGTTCAGGGTTGCATGTGGTTAGAGCCTGTCCGGCCAGCTCGGGGTGCAAGGCAGGAATCCACCCTGGTGAGGTGCCAGTCTATCACAGGGCTGCCATGACGCCGACTTTACCCACTTGTTATATTCAGAGTTGAGCTCAGTCTCTTTTTCCCCCTCTTGTGATAGTTCCCCTATTGCTATAGTTTTGAATAACATCTCCCTTGCCATTTTAACAAGTGTCAGAATAATCTCTCTAATAGTATCTCTCTTCCAACATTTTTCTTGTCTTGTTTTCAAGGATTTTATTTTTTATGCTATTGTAAATGAAATTTTTCTCCTCCATTTTTGGATTGTTATTACTTATATCGAGAAATACAATAGATTTTTGTATACCAATCTTGTACAACTTTGTAGAACTTATTAGTTCTAATAGCTTTTTACTAGATTACTTGTGATTGTCTGTATATGGGATCAGATATTCTGAAAATAAAGATAGGTTTAATTCTTCCTTTATAATCTGGAATCCTTCCATTTCTTTCTCCTACCCAGTTGCCCTTTCTAGAACCTCCAGTACAATGTCAAATAAAAATGGCAAGAGCGAACATCCTTCTCTTATTCCTGATCTTAGGGAGTCTTTCACAATTACATATGGTTAGCTGTGGTACTTTTATAGGTGCCCTTCATTAAGTTTAGGAAGTCCCCTTCTATTTCCTGCTTGTTGAGTGGTTTTATAATGAAAAGGTGTCAGATTTTGTCAAGGACTTTTTTCCATGTATTGAAATGATCAAAACATGTTTGTCCTTTCTTCCATTAACACAGTATATTACAGTAACTTGCATTTCTAAAATAAGTGCCATTTCATCATGGTCTGCAATTCTTTTTTTCTTTTTAACATTTTATTTATTTTTTAATTTTTTAAATTTATTTTTAGAGAGGGAAAGGGAGGGAGGAAGGGAGGGAGAGAAACATCAATGTGTGGTTGCGTCTCACACGCCCCCTACTGGGGACCTGGCCTGCAATTCTTTTTATATATTGCTGGATTCATTGTGCTAGTATTTTATTGGAGATTTTTTTTATGTCTCTATTCATAACAGATGTTGATCTGTTGTTTTCTTGTGAAGTCTTTGTCTGATTTTGATACCAGAGTAATCAGGGCTTCATAGGATGAATTGAGAAATGTTCCCCCCTCTTCTATTTTTGGAGAAGTTTGTGAAAAAATAGTATTAATTCTTCTTGAAATGTTTGGTGGAATTCACATTCAAAGTCATCTGGGCCTGGGCTTTTCTTTGTGCAAAATTTAATAATTATTGATTCAACCTCTGTTCTGTATTTAATTTGTTGTAGATCTAATTCAGATTTTCTGTTTCTTCTTGAGTCTGGTGGTTTGTGTCTGTCTTATATCTATTTCATAGAAGTTACCTAATGTGTTCACATACTTTTGTTCATAATAGTCTCTTAGAATCCCTCTAATTTATGTGAAGTTGATAGTAATTCTTTTAGTGATTTGAGTCTTTTCTCTTTTTTCTTGGTTAGTTTTTGCAGATTTGTCAATTTTGTTGATCTTTTTAAAAAATCTACTTTTGGCTTTATTGATTTTTCTCTATTGTTTTTCTGTTCTGCATTTAATTTTTTCTGCTCTGATCCATAGTATTTCCTTCCTTTAGGTGAAGGCTCCTCAAAAGTAAATTTCTAACCTCTGCTCTTTTTCTTGGTGCATGGCTCACACTTTCCTGTTTGTACTTGTATCTCACGGTTTGGTTGAAAACTGGACATTTTAGATAATATATTTTAGAAACTCTGGGTACTGACTCCCAACACCCAGAGCTTGTTGTTTGCTTGTTTGTTTACTGGTTCTTTTGGGCTTTAAAAAAAATTTATTGTTATTCAATTACAGTTGTGTGCCTTTTCTCCCCATCCCTCTACCCCACCCCATCCGAACCCACCTCCCTCCCCCACCTCCACCCTCCCCCTTGATTTTGTCCATGTGTCCTTTATTTTTTAAGTCTTTTTCCCAGTGTTCAGCCTCTAATGTCACTTCTCAGAAAACCTTGGGCATGCACACAGTCACCGTGAAATGACATGTCTCATTTTGTCTCTTGTTTTCTGTGTTATGCTTCTAGCTGGTCTGGCCCTGTTGGCATCTCACCCAGCTGTTAGCCGTCACTAATTGTAGGCTAATTGCTCTATTTTTTCCAACAGTTCCCCAGACATAAATGTCCCCGGTCTCATCTAATTAGATTTGAGTTCCCTTTGTCTTTGTGGCCAGTCTTAGATATTTGTTTTGACCTCAGGAGGATTCTTCTTAGCTGTCTCTTTCCCTGGTACTCTTGTTAAATTTCTAGCTGGCCTTGCAGTTCTCATGAAGCTACCACCCTCATCTTAGTTGCTTATCTCCAAGATCTCTATTGTTTTTGACAGCACTCTTAGGCTTGAACTTCTCTGTTCTTTTAGATTTATTTATTTATTTTCAGCGAAAGAGAGGGAGAGAAACATCAATGTGTGGTTGCCTCTTGTGTGCCCCCAGCTGGGGACCTGGCCTGAAACCCAGGCATGTGCCCTGACTGGGAATCGAACTGGCAACCCTTTGGTTCACAGGTCGGTGCTCAATCCACTGAGCCACACCAGCCAGGTTGGAAATCTCTGTTCTTAAGGCCACCTTCTTCACCTGTGAACCATCTCTCAGCCACTGCTCTAGAGCAATGGATAGTGACAGTGGACTGCTTCTCTTTGAGTGACATGCTTGCTCTGCCTAAGGACTGCTGAGTAACTGTGGCCTTCTTGGCTTGCCTCTTCCAGCATGGGACCTCTGCTTGATGAGTAAATCAGGGCAGGGGCGCTCAGGGCCCAGAACTCTTGGCCTGCCACCTGAGGTAAAGCTTCTGCCTTATGTGTTGAAGCTAGGGTAACGGAAAGGGAGCCCCAGACCTTTCAACCATGCCTTGCTGGTATAGAATTTCTGCATCATGTAGCCTCAGATGGGGTGGGTGGGACATGAAATGGTAATGACTTGCCCCAGCTTGCCCTTCCAGGGGAGAAAGCATAGTCTTTGACTGGGACCTGAGGGGAAAGACAACCCCCAGGCTTTACTTGCCAGGAGTAGAGCTTCCATCTCACTGAGCTGAGGTATGGAGCCGGTCATGGCTTAAATGCCATAGACTCTCACTGTTCTTACTGAGAATTAGTTGATTTTCTTGTATAAATGTTTCTTGTTTGCTCTATGTCTTTAGGACATTCACAGTTTTCAGAGACTTTTTAAATGGTGGTAGTTGTTTGTTTGCTTGTTTTTATCATTTTTACCTGTTAGAGTTGTTTTGTCAGAGAGAGGGTCTGTGGAGCGCCTCACACCACAATTCTTGGAGTGTCCAACTCGCACTCATTTTGACGGTTCCTTTTTGTCACTCTCAGATTATCCCCTTAATTTCAGGGTTTGAAGACTACATCCCTTGAATCAAATCTGGCCTATTTTTCTACATAAAATTACCTTGGAATATAGTCATGCCCATTTGTTTGCATATTGTCTGTGTCTGACAGAGTTGCATGATTGCAACTGAGATTGGCCCACAAAGCCTAAAATGTTTAGTATCTGGCCCTTTACAGGAAAAAAAAAACAAAAAACCCTGCCATCCTCTACATCAGTTGATAAGCTTTAACTAACGTCTTTTATTACTTAAACATAGAGGTGCTTCTCTATGTTGTCAAGAGTAGCAAATATAATTAAAATCAGATTTGACTTAAAGACAAAAGTATCACATTTTAAATATAAACATGATATTTTCTGTTTTTCATTTTTAGATCTGGTAGCTCAACGAGGAGAAAGATTGGAATTATTGATAGATAAAACAGAAAATCTCGTGGACTCGGTAAGTGCAGGATATGATGACATTTTGCAGGATGTAAAGTAGAGAAACTGGTTGATGGGTAACTTAATAGGGAAATGTCTTAAATTCAATTCTGTAGTCTTTTTGGTTCTGACCTCCATTATGTGATTGCATTTTGATTATGAAGCATAACAACGAGGCATAGACAAAAAGCCATGACCCATTAAGGAAGCTTTGGTTTGGAAAACATACTCAGTACAGAAACAGGTTTTTTAAAGCTTTGGATTGATGCCGATTAATTTAGCACCTCAGCTGCACATACCGGTCTGTTCTTCTCTGTTCATTTTGTAAAACATGAGAAAAATAAATTTTCAGGCCACTGTGACCCAGTATGAATCCTGAAACCTGGACAATTCAATCATTTTGTTGCTTACCGTGACAGCTTGAGCTCTCCTTATATCAAGCAAGAGACACGGACGGGGAAGGGCCACTGAGACTTAAAGGAGTCAGTGTGTCCCTGTCACGTACTTCTGCTACATTTAAGTGTGTCATTGCATTCCCCATCTGGCTAGCAGATGGAAGTTTTGAGGAAAGATGATGGTGAATAGAAAGAGGGCAGAGATCAGTTACACCTTGAGTCTACACAATCACAGATTTAAATGCAGAGTGAAAGTTCACACTTAGAAATAGATCAGTGAGCGCTCATGTTCATTTTCACTGGCAGCTAGATTGCAGTAGTTAATAGCACAAGCTCTAGAGTTGGGTTACCTAGGCTTGAATCCCATCTCTGCCACTTATTAGTTGTGTGACCTCAGGAAAGTTACTTAACTATACCTCAGTCATTATCTGTGAAACGGAGATGTGTGTACTTCATTAGCGTTTTGAAGCTTAAATCAGATAATGCATGCAAAGTGCCCAACACAATGTCTGATACGTAGTAAGAGTTATTTAAATGTTTATTGTCATTGTTAGTTTTACAGGGACATTTGTTAACAGTAGGTCTTAGAAGAATAACAGTTTTTTCATCAAAGCGTGGTAATTGGAGGAAGGGTGGCACCATACAGGAAGTCAAAACCCCAGGGTTCTATAATGAATCACTCCGGAACCCACTGCTAGGATGTGAAGAGGACAAAGAAGTATCTGATCCCGGATATGCAGGCTGATTAATTTCTTTGGCACTTCCAGTCCCTCTCTTAGCTTTAAACAAAAAAATCCTCACCTGAATATGTTTATTGATTTTAGAGGAAAAAGAACGGGAGGGTGAGAGGGAGAGAGAAACATTGATCAGTTGCCTCCCATACGCACTCCAACTGGGGATCAAACCCACAACCTAGGTATGTGCCCTGACCAGGAATCAAACCCACAAGCTTTTGGTGTACAGGACAGTGCTCCAATGCACTGAGCTACCCAGCCAGGCCCATCTCGTAGAAATTCTTAATCCTAAAATTAAGGTTAGAATAGTCTGTGTTTGATCAGTACTAATATAGTTTGTACTTTCCAAATAAAAGTCTTCTTAATTCAGTTGAGTACATTTCCCAGCACAAAAAAGGGGCTCATGAACTAACAGGTGTCTCTTTTTCTGGAGGAATAACAAACATACAATAAAGTACAGCAAGTATATTACTTTTAATAACTGTAAAGTTCAGTTATTTTTGTATATGTCTATGCCCATGTAACCACCACCTAGATCAAGATATAAAACATTTCGAACACCTCAGAAGGCTGGCTCATGCCCCTTCCAGTCCATAGTCCCCAATAAACCATTTTCCTAATTTGTACCACCCTGGACAATATTTTGCCTGTTCTTAAAATATGTAGAAATGAAATCATATGTCACGTACTCTGCTGTGTCTGGCCTCTTTTGCTCATCATTATACCTGTGAGATTCATCCACATTGTAGTATTAGTTTATTCTTTTTTATTGTTTCCTTCTCTTCCACTGTATAAATCCACCTGCCAAAATTTGTCTAAACATTCTTCTCTGTAGGGCTCCAATTTTAGATTCTCTATTTTATTTCATTGATCTGTTTATCTACCTTTATGCCAATACCCCACTGTATTGATCACTATAGCTTTATAGAATTCACTAAGTCTTCTCCAGGATTGTCTTCACTGTTTTAGGTCCTTTGCATTTCCATTTATATTTCAAAATAAGCTTGTTATTTTCCATCTTTAAAAACCCCGTGTATGTTTGATTGTGATGGCATTTACTCTGTAGGTCAGGTTAGGGAGCATTGGTATCTTGACCGCACTAAGTCTTCCTGCCCATAAACATGGCACATTTCTGCTTTTGTGTAGGATTTCTTCAATTTTTCTCAACAGTGTTTTGTAGTTTTTGGTGTACAGGTCATGCACATATTTTCTCAAATTTACCCTTGAGAATTTCGTGCTTTTCTATCCTACTGTAAATTATTAAGTTTCATTTTCTAATATTTATTGCTAATATAAGAGAAAAGACTCATAGAATGCTAGCTGATGTAGCTCAGTGGATTGAACACTGGCCTACAAACCAAAGGGTTGCTGGTTCGATTCCCAGTCAGGGCACATGCCTGGGTTGCAGGCCAGGTCCGCAGTAGGGGGCGTGTGAGAGGCAACCACACATTAACCTTTCTCTCCCTCTCTTTCTCCCTCCCTTCTCCTCTGTATAAAAATGAATAAAATCTTTTTTAAAAAGATAGAGAAAAGACTCATAGAAACAAAATCAGAAATGGAAGAGAAGTTTCACAGACATCACAGTATACAAAGAATCACACTAGAATACTATAAAAGATTATATGCCACCAATATAATAGCGCAGAAGAAATGGATAAGTTCCTAGACATATATAACCTTCCTAGACTGAATCATGAAAAATTGGAAAATCTAAATAGACTGATCAGCAGTGAGGACATTGAAACAACCATCAAAAACCTCCCCAAAAATAAAAGTTCAGGACCAGATGGCTTTGTAAGTGAGTTCTACCAAACATTCAGAGAATATTTGATGCCTGTCCTTCTCAAACTCTTCCAGAAAACTGAAGAAGAGGCCATAATTCCTGACATATTGTATGAGGCCAACATAACCCTGATACCAAAAACTTGGCAAGGATTAAACAAAAAATAAACTACAGACCCATATCTCTGAACATAGATGCAAAAATCCTTTAAAAAATTAAGAAATTGAATACAACACATTTAAAAAATACATCATGATCAAGTAGGGCTCATTCCAGGGCACACTGATGGTTCAACATACGCAAATTGATCAGTGTGATACACCACATTAACAAAACAAAGGATAAACATCATATGATTTTATCAATACATGTAGAAAAGCATTTGATAAGATCCATTTATGATTAAAACACCCAATAAAATGGATATAGAAGAAAAGTACCTCACCATAACAAAGACCATATTTGACAAGCCCAAGCTAATATACTTAATAGTGAAAAACTAAAAGCTTTTCCTCTAAAACCAGGAACAAGACAAGGATGCCCCCACTCCCCACTCTTATTCAACATAGTATTAGAAGTCCAAGCCAGAGAAATCAGGCAAGAGAAAGCAATGAAAGGCATCCAAATTGGGAATGAAAAAGGAAAAGTGTCACTTTTTTCAGATGACATGATTTATATAGAAAACCTTAAAGACTCCACCAAAAAACTATTAGAAACAATATACAAATACAGCGAAGAGTTGCAGGATATAAAACCAGTGAACAGAAACCCGCCGCATCCCGTGTATGGCCACACCACCCTGAACGCACCCGATCTCGTCAGAAATCCGCTGCATCCCTTTATATTCACAATGATACTTGGAAAAGGAAATGAAAAAAACCAATTCCTTTTGCAATCACAACAAAAAGAATAAATTACTTAGGAATAAATTAACAAAGGATGTGAATGACCTGTATACAGAAAACTACAAAGCATTATTAACAGACATTGAAAAAGACACAATGAAATGAAAGGATATTCTGTGTTCATGGATTGGAAGAATCAACGTAGTTAAAATATCCATATTACCCAAAGCAATATACAGATTTTAATGCAGTCCTCATCAAAATTCCAAGGATATTTTTAAATAAATATAACAAAAATATAGTCAGATTTATATGGAACCACAAAAGACCCCAAATAGCCAAAGCAATCCTCAGAAAAAATAACAAAGCCAGAGGTATCACACTACGTGAGTTCAAATTATACTGCAGAGCAAATGGTAATCAAAACAGCATGGTATTGGCAGAAAAACAGACACACAGACCAATGGCACGGAGTTGAGAGCTCAGAAATAAAACCACGTGCATATGGGCAAATAACTTTTGACAAAGGAGCCAAAAACATACAACAAAGAAAAGAAAGGCTCTTCAATAAATGGTGCTGGGAAATTGGAAAGCCACATGAAAAGAATGAAACTAGACCACTGTGTGTCCCCATGTAAAAAAATTAATTCAAAATTCATCAAAGACCTAAATAGAAAATCTGAAACAATATATTACATAGAAGAAACCACAGGTTCTAAACTTAGGGGCCTTGGTCTTAGAGGGCATTTTATGAATTTGATCCCAACGACAAGGGAAGTAAAGGCAACAATAAATGAATGGGACTATAACAAACTAAAATACTTCTGCACAATGAAAGAAACCACCAACAAAACAAAAAGGCAACCAGCTATATGGGAGAAGACATTTGCAAGCAACAGCTAAGACAAAGTTTAATATCCAAACTATATTAAAGAACTTTTACAACTCAACACCAAACAAACAATCCAATTAAAAAATGGGCAGAGGACCTTAATAGATACTTCTCCCAAGAGGACATACAAATGGCCAACAGATATATAAAACGATTCTCAGCTTCACTAGCTATTAGGGAAATGCAAATCAAAACAACGAGATATCACCTCACATCTGTTTGAATGGCTGTTATCAACGAGACAAGTAATGAGGAGTGTGGAAGAGGTTGTAGAGAAAAAGGAACCCTCATTCACTTCTGGTGGCAGTGTACACTGGTACAGCCACTATGGAAAATAGTATAGAGATTCCTCAAAAGATTAAGACTGCAGTTACCATATGACCCAGCAACCCCTCCTTTGGGTATCTACCCGAAAAATTGGAGCACATTTATTCGCAAAGATCTCTGCAGCCTTATGTTCATTGCAGCATTATTCACGGTGGCCAAGGCATGGAAACAACCGAAGTGTTTTTCAATAGATTGGATAAAGAAAGTGTGGTACGTATATACAATGGAATACTACTCAGCCATGAGAAAAGGTGAAATACTGCCATTTGCGACAACATGGATGGTCCTTGAGAATATTATTGTAAGCAAAAAAGTCAGTCAGGAAAAGCTGAGAAATGTATGATTTCATTTATATGTGGGACATAAAACTGAAACTCATAGACACAGACAAGAGTATGGTGGTTACCAGAGGGAAGGGGTGTGGGAGGGTAGTAAAGGGTAATGGGGACAGACGTGGTGATGGAAGATGATCTGACTTTGGGTGGTGGGCACACAGTGCAGTAAACAGTTCATGTATCACTCACTTGAAACCTACATAATCTCATTAACTAATGTCACCCCAATAAATTTAATTTGAAAATACATAAGATAAAATAAGTAGATGATTTGTCAATGTTCAAATATTGACTTGAGGGTTGCGGAGGAATTTCCACCCCAACCAACTGAATGACATAACTCTATTCAGTCTTATTAGTTTCAT
The DNA here is from genome assembly GCF_022682495.2 of Desmodus rotundus. Taxonomy (NCBI): domain Eukaryota; kingdom Metazoa; phylum Chordata; class Mammalia; order Chiroptera; family Phyllostomidae; genus Desmodus; species Desmodus rotundus. The sequence continues at coordinate 62,001,986 of NC_071400.1, forward strand.
TGCTGATGCTTTTTCTTATCCACATTATCTTCTTATTTCTTGGAGTCTTTATTGTGATTTAGTTTGTAAGTAATTTCAAAGAGTTCAGACAGCTGAGAAATTTACAAACTATACAGTTTAGAGGGCACAGTCCCGAAGACTGCCGTCAGTTCTGACACCGACTGCAAGTTTATTTGTTCCCAAAACCACCCTCAGGTTTGAGCATTTACTGGAGGGATTCACAGACCTCCATGAAAGCCGTCATACTCATCATTATGATTTATTACAGGCGAAGGATACAGATTAAGCTCAACCAAGGCAAAGAAGCACATACGGGGGAGTTTGGGAAGGTACCAAACCTAGAGCTTGTGTTGTCATGTCCTCATGGAGTCAGAACATGTCAGTCTCCCAGGATAGATGTGTCACAGCGTGCATAGAGTGTTGTCAAGCAGGGAAGCTTGCCCAAGCCTTGGTATTCAGTCTACATTGATGCTTTATTATGCAGGCACAATTGACTGATTGCCTACTTTCTTGATTTGGCTCCAGACTCCAACTTCTCTATGTGTGACCCAAAGCCTCTACCCTAAATCATACGGTTGGTCTCAGTAGTGAATAAGCCCCACCCTAAATCGCATTGTTACTACTTGGCTAGCTCATATACCCCAGGCAAGCGAAGATTTCACCTCCCAGGGGCTGCAGGCAAAAGTCACACCCCTTTGGGACAAGTTTAAGTTCTTCACTACATAGTACAGTTGATAGGCATTTGGGTCATTTCCACTTTGGAGATAAGTCATATAGTACAGTTGGAAATATTTTTGTACATGTCTTTTGGTGAACTCGTGCATACATCTCTTTTGGGTACATACCTGGGAGTAGAATTGTTGGGCAATTAGGTAATTTTATTGTTTGCTTGTTTTGAACTGCTTCTGTCCTGCTGGGAATGGTTCAATAGATACTGAGAAATTGATGTTTCAAAAGAAAATGGATAACTGAAGAAGTGCAAGCACATACACATCTTCCTATGGAAATTGAACGAGTGTTATGCGAAATCCCAGAATTATACTGGGCAGAGTAGGCAAATGCGTTTGCAGCCAGCTGGCTTAGAAGGAGCCTTTCTTATTAGAAGCGTAAAGAGGATAAGGCTTTTCTACTAACAGGAAGAATCACTTCTGGTGCTTGACATTACGTGCATGGCTATGGTGGAGAAGAAAAAGGAGGGAAGCCTTTCCAATGGGCTAATACTGCTTGCCGTAGACCTGGCAGAGTTCTGCTTTTGGGGACTAGGGATTACGTACGAATGGCCATCTCTACAAGGAAGAGAGAGAAGGGGTAAAGAACATTGGAACTTAACAGCATTAATGAAAGTAAAAGTTTTGCAGGTAGTGCTGCAAATCAGTCATGTAGTCAGTGCCAGAAATCAAACAAATGTGTGGGTTTTTTTCCTAGTCTGTCACCTTCAAAACAACCAGCAGAAATCTTGCTCGAGCCATGTGTATGAAGAATCTCAAACTTACTATCATCATCATCATCGTATCAATTGTAAGTTTTTATCCTTTTTGTGTGTGATTTTATGTTTTAATCTCTAAGAAATTAGGGGCTGGAATTCTTTTTATTTTTAAGATTTTATTTATTTTTAGACAGAGGGGAAGGAAGAGAGAAAGAGAGACAGAGAACCATTAATGCATGGTTGCCTCTTGTGCGCCCCCTACTGGGGACCTGGCCCACAACCCACCCATGTGCCCTGTCTGGGAATTGAACCAGCTACCCTTTGGTTTACAGGCTGGTGCTCAATCTACTGAGCCACACCAGCCAGGGCTTGGAATTCTTTCTAATAATTAGCACTCTACAGTGAGCTACATATAACTTTTAATGGTGAAACACATGACCAGGCAGTGGCTTTCCCATCAAGTCACATTGAAATATTATCTCTACTTAAACCCCATATCCCTATGTAGAATCCTTAGATGTAAGGAGATGTGCAGGCCATTCCAGATATTCCTGGATATGTAATGTTTTTGTTGCTACTGAAATTGGATTCTTTCAATATTGTGTTTTTAAATTGATTCCATAGTTTCTAATTATATTTCTCTTTTCTAGTTGATTTCATTTTCTATTTATCGCTGGTTTCTCTAACTGATGTATTTTGTGTCTGGAAAATTTGCATAACTTTTATTAGTTGTAACAGTTTATTCTTCTGTATGCTATAGGTCAGGAGTCAGCGAACACTCTGAAAGTGCTGGATAATAAATATTTTAGGCTTTGTGGGCCACATACCCTGTCACATATTCTTATTTCTTTTTAACGATTTTATTTATTCATTTTTAGGGGGGGAAAGGGAAGGAGGAAGAGAGGGAGAGAAACATCAATGTGTGGTTGCCTCTCAAGCACCTCCTACTGGGGACCTGACTGGCAACCCAGGCATGTGCCCTGACTGGGAATCAAACTGGTGATCCTTTGGTTTGTACGTCTGCACTCAATCCACTGAGCTACACAATAATAATAATACACAAAAATAAGAAGGGCTATTCTTCTTATTTTTAAGCGACCCTTTACCATTCTTAGCTTATAGGCCATGGGCTATATTTTACTGACCCCTGCTATAGTGGTAAATTTATAATACCCTCTGTTAAAAATGTTAACTTCATCAAATGCACACACACACACTGTATATAATTTTATATAATTACATATTTTTTCTTATATTTACTAGCAGTATTGAATAATTATGATATCAATGGGCATCTTTATTTAATTCCCAGTTTTAGTTGAAACACTTCTAGTATTTCATTTTTAAGAGTGATATTTAGCCCTGGCTGGTGTGTCTCAGTGGATTGGTGACAGCCTGTGAACCAAAGGGTCACCAGTTCGGTTCCCAGTCAGGGCACGTGCCTGGGTTGTGGACCAGGTCCCCAGTAGGGGGTGGACAAGAGGCAACCACACATTGATGTTTCTCTCCCTCTCTTTCTCCTTCCCTTCCCCTCTCTAAAAATAAATAAATAAATAAATAATCTTTAAAAAAAGAGAATGTTTAAAAAAATTAAAGAAGAGTGACATTTACTCTGAATTCTTGTTGGATTTTTATTGTCAAGTTAAACAAATTTTATTTCTATATTTTTTATTGTTTCAATATGTATTGACTTGAGGAGGGACATCAGTTTGTTTTTTTATGCATTTATTGGTTGATTTTTGTATGTGCTGTGACTGGAGATTGAACTCACAACCTTGGTGTATCAGGATGATGCCCTAACCAACTGAGCTGTGTAGCCAGGGCAGTTTTATTGCTAGATTGCTAAAACATTTTATCAGGAATAAGCATTTAATTTTAGGAAATGATATTTCTCCACCCAATGAATTGATAATGTGACTATTTACATTTCATATTAATGTATTGAATTATATTAATAAATGCTTTTATAATTGACTATTTTTTCTGGGATAACTATTATTAACTATGATTTCTGGGATAAATACTTAGAGGTTATTATGCAGTATTTTTTTAATGCATGATAAGTATAATTTCCTAATATTGATTTAGTAGTTTTCTTATCTATAAGTATGAATTAGTTGAGATGCTGTTCTTCTTTTGGTACCTATGTGTAAACAGGTACTGGGCTTCTTCGAACTATTCTGCACGTCTAGTAACCCTTTCAGCGTGTTTAAACTCCATTGCGCATTTCATTCTGAGAGACTCGTTCTACTAACTGTTCCAGCAAAGTACATTTATTTTCAGCTCTGTTTATTCTGCTGTCCAGCTCGCTTATTTATTTATTTATTTATTTATTTATTTACCTATCATAACCATGTTTTAAATTTTTAAGAACTCTCATTATACATAGTTTAACCTTTTTTTTCGTGGAATTTGTACTTGTTAACAAATGTACTCTATCCTTGCTGTCTTTCTTTTACCATCAGCTTTCCTTTGATTTGGTAAAATTGTAATTAGCGTGTCGTTACCTACCGAAAGGTTAGTGGCAACATTCTTGCCCACGGTTAATATAAATGTAGTTTCTACTGTACATTTAAAATTTTTATCCTAATACTGATAAATTAATCCATGTGTAAAACTTAACAATGTACTTAATAATAAAATAATACTTCAAAGGAATTATAATTTGTGATGTTTATGACTATTAATGATATTATCAGTAAGAGTTTCTCCTGTAGCTGAATTCTTTCTAGTTTCCAGTGGAGAGAAGCAACCCCACTGCTTTCTTTCCCGCTGAATAAAGCATAGTAGAATTATGCTTTCTGTGAGGAAAGCACAGATTTGCATAAAATCCGTGAGAATTATATCAGAAAGGATCATTTTATTCAACTAACATCTTTGAACATACTAAATTAGTGTGTTACACAACCGCTGCTCTGATGGAACCAGTATTTGTTTACTAGGTCTTTATACTGCTTTACATACTATTTAGGAGCCTGTGATAGATTCAAGAAAATAAGATCGCCTGTCTCCTCTTTCCAGGTGTTCATCTATATCATTGTGTCACCTCTCTGCGGCGGATTTACATGGCCAAGCTGTGTGAAGAAATAAACAGGAAAAAGTTGTCGCTAACCAAGGATATGAGAGAACAAGGGGTTGAAACTCCATGTGATTTAAGCCTTTTAATACCGACAGATGGTTTCTGCCAGTCTCTTCAACCTTCTTTCTTTTTCTGTTTTTAATCTTATACTGTGCGTCCATATTGGTCTTTGTCCTGTCGGCCAGTTTATTCCAGTACACGTCAGATTGAACCACTCACTGCAGCAGTAGCTTTACCAAGCTTTTTGTTTGTCTGTTTGGTTAACTACTGTCATCTACGTAGAGAAACATTTTTGTTTGTGATTGCACAAAGCTATCACCAGGGTGGAAAGCCCCGCTCTTCTGAGCGATCTAGTGTGACCGTAGGTGAATTTTGTACGTGCACACAAAAGTATTCAAGAAGCAGATAGTGTAGGTAACATCTCATCTTTGTTTTTTGTTCTTGAAGAGTTCTAGGTGCTTGAAGACAATGTAAGTGGAGAATCGTTGTTATTTGGGAAATGGTTATTAAATTGTTGGTGCTGCTCGCTTCTAGGAGCCGAAGCAGAACAAGTATTAGACATTTTAGCTCAGTCAGATGGAGAACATTTTGCCAGCCCATTAGAAGCACGTGGAGTTATCTTTGACCTCCTAGGATTCACTTTCAAGAAGAACATTTTGACCATTTACAAACCTCGCAGAGTTTGGTACCTTCTGTTTCCCCCTTGCAGTTAATTGGAGAGGAGGCTGGTTTATTATTGAAGGTTATGTTTTTTTTAAATATATTTTTCTTCAGTTGATATTTAGGACAATTGTATAGTTAATAGAATATGTATTGGAGGGAGTGAGGAGGCAAATTCCTCTGGCTCACCAAAGAAAAAGGAGAGAATCACGGTGAACGTGCTGGCTTTTTAGCTGTACGAAGGGAGGTAGCATGGGAATTTTTTTTACCAGTCTGGGAAAAGCCCAAACAGAATACAGTCAACGGTCAACTCCAGGGTTTGGGTTTGGCTGCTGTTGAATAATAGTCTGAGAGTCCTTTTTGGTTTAATAGGTTCTTTAACTGCCTAGTTTTGAGTAATTCTTTTGCGAAAGAAGAGTAGGCAGTGCGATGTATAGAAACAATACAAGACAGTTTAACATTCACTTAAATGCACTGTAAGAAAAGTGGAGCGTAATCATCCCGCTTTGGCTACTCTGGCATCTGTCAGCTAGTATGTAGTTTTAGTGTGTATCTGAAAGGCATTTGCAGCCCTAGATCTGATTGCATTTATTTATCAGTAAGTGCCAGTAAGTGGAAATTAAGTGACATTTGATTATTTTCCCAATGAAAGAAAAAAATTAGTCAATAAAAACTAGCCACCTGTTTAGCCTAGTCATGTGCCTTGAATCTATATGTCCCAGTCTGGCTAATGCTACCTGTTCTTCAGTCAGAGCCTTTCGATTCGTGCTGCCGGATTCATTTGTTTGACATGTGCAGTGGATGGAACTCTTTTCCTGGCGACCATGCATAGTGCAAACGTTTTTCCAGTTTTGTTTATCAACACTAATGCCTTTTCATTACATCAGCATTTCCTGTTGGAAAACACATTTGTTCCAGGAAAACACTTGGCATTCCTGAATCATAATTTGTAAATGTCTTTAATCCAAAGAAAAAGACTTAAAGTGTATTTCCTTTCTTATACACAACTGAAAAAAAAAATGATGTGCATGTTTTAGGGATAAATTACTTACTGATCCTTTGATCTGTTTATGTATAAGAATGCTCTTTTAAATCATATAATCTTGTTTTAAGTGATGCACAAACTGAAGGCATTAATAAAATTTAAGAGTAATACAGCAGGTTACTTGTTTTAGAATTTCTTCCTGGAATCTAATTCCTTCCAATGACATTTTGCCATAGTTTACAGAACAAAAGTATTTATGCTGAAAAGACATTAAGAAGTGTAACTTCAGCAGCCTTTCAGTAAAGAGCAATAGCATTGTCTTAGGTTTATAAAATTTCTTCAAAACCAAAAGACACGAAAGAACTTAATAACATATATAGGTCCTGCTGAAAGCAATGGAAGATCCTGAAACGACCACACACCTGCACAACCATCATCCTGAGACCAGGGTTGAGACGACAGAAAAAGAACCCCAGCGATTGTAGGTATTTACCTCTTTACCTCAGATGCATGCCCCCAAGGTCAAATAGTGTCACAGTCCATAAGTTTCCGTCACAATGAAAGGATATGGCTTACCTTTCCTTATGGAGAAAGGATGGAGAAATCACATAGTGGTTTCTCCTTGCTTAGCTCTGCTAAATTGGGTTGCTTCCCAGGGTATCCTGGTGGAAATAGGTGTAACAACAATAATAGCAGTGTTAAGACCCCCGCCCCACACCACTGTTCTACATTAGAAGCAGGTCCCTTTCTGACAGCTCTTTCTTTTGAAGAATAATAAATGGGGTGGAATGGTGGCAGTAGTTGGCCTATGATTCAGTTTGAATTCAGTGAGGAAACAAGGGGCTTAATACAAGATTCAAGCTTACGCGGGTATATGACAAACTGGGACAGGAAGGTGTAGAAGGGAGGCACCAAGGTATGAGAGCGGCTGCCCTAAGCACGTGCACTTGAAGCACCGGCACTGTGGACAGGACGGAGCTTGCTGAGAAACCTGACAGTCCCTACGCATCTCTTTGCCAAAGTGGGTGTGAAGATTGCCATGCGGCAACTTCTGCTGAAGCCACAGCCTCCATGAACCTGATGCCAAGGACCTAACTTGTGCCTAAATTGGTGAGCAGGGCCAGTAATCAGGAGGATGGGCTGGCTGTGGAGTGGAGACTGAGGAAAAGCTGGGGTACACCAGGCACCTTCGCATCTTCATGTCCGACTGCCCTGACCGTCAGGGTGTTGGCCTCCACTTCCCTCTGCTGCTTTCCAAGTCTCAACACGAGTTCTTTTTGCTGGCGAAACATCATCCTAAAAGTGTATAGGGAAAGGGGTTTCTATGAAATTCCCAGCTTCTGATGAGAGCTACGGTGTCAGTCCAGGAAAGCCACGTTGTTCCCAGATCATTCATTAGATCAGTTTAACTGCTTTATCTTATGGAGAAAGGCTATTAAATTAAAGCATTCTTTTGGTCAGGATACAGTGTACAAAATTATTTTGGATTCGTGCTGTTTAATAAACAAGAGCATTATCTAAATCCAGAATATGTTGTGATGTTTTATATCTCTTTTCCAAAGACAAGAAGCAGCTATGAATTTACCACTAACAATAATGTTGCCCTTTCAGCAAGTGGAATTGCTTCTTGTCATTGTAGGATGGCAAGAGAAGTGAACGGGTGGCTGCAGCTGCTGACCCTGAGTGACCCCCTTCCTTCCATGCACTTCAGATCCCGCAGCTGTGCAGTGGGCCTCGGTGCTGTGTATCTGCTGCTTTCCCCGGCCCGGCATCTGCCCAGTCCAGCGCCTCAGCTTTCCTTTGGGAATTCATCTCGCCTGTTCCCAGTCCAAACAGTTCCAAAGGGCTGACCCTACGTCTAGCCAATCACATGTTCCATCCTCTGGGTGCTCGGATGGGTTCGAGGATGAGAATGTGACCAAGCCAGGCCAAAGGCATTTTTGATATTTTTATGTTTCTCATTTAATATTATTTCAGGTGTACAGCATAGTGGTTAGACAATCATATACTTGACACACTGTCTCCCTGATAGTTTCAGTGTCTGACTAGCATTTTTAAGCTCTGACTTTTCATGGAACCCAAGGGAAAGAGAGTCCCTCCCATTTAGAATGATGGGTGAGTGGGCGTCAGCCCGAGTTGCTGGAGGCTCTAGCTGCAGGGAGAGAGACTGTGCCTGTGACTGGTGCCACCCAAAGGCACTTAGCAGGATGGAGTGTGGAGAGGGACCAGGTCCCACTGCAACAGTGTGAGAAGCTGGACCTGCCAGTTCTAAACTTACTCTTAAACTTGCCTCTTGCAAGTATGAATATATGTGAAATCTAATATGAATAAAACCAGAGGCCCAGATATATGGAACAGACAAGTCAGAGGGGAAAGGGCTTGGGCGGACTGCAATAAATTAGCCAGAGAACATATGTGCATATGAATAGTCCGTGGACACACAAGAGTGTGGTGAAGCCCAAGGTGGGGCTTGGTGGAGGGGCAAAGTGGGGGGAAGTGGGGGACATCCGTAATAGAGTCAACAATAGAAAATGATTATTTTACTTCAGTAAATGTGTCCAGTTCCTAGCAATCGAAAAAGTCCTAGCTGACTAATCCCTGAGACTCCCTCCAGCACAGTGTCGCCCTGGGCAGGCCGCAGCTGGGAGAGATGGAGGCCTGCGTAGGGTCGGATCTTAGGGGAGCTGCTGAACAGCTCTGTCCCTATTCCTCCCCTGTCCTGGGACAGGGAAACCCCAGAACAATGAGAGGAGAACCCACAGAGGAAAGAGGTCCCTGGATGGATAATTTATCTGTTCATATTTCCCTTATTTTAGGACCCATATTATTAATGTTTATTTTTACTAGGAAATCACCCATTTCTTCTACGTTTCCAGTGATTCAATGGGTTTATCTTATTTCACTTTTAACTTCTCCTCTCTTTCCAGTTTTTAAATAGAATTGTTACAATTCATGAACAAGTATTGATGTATTATTATTCACTAAATTGTACATTTTGTCCAGGTTCCTGCGTTCAGGCAGTCTCAGTGCTGGGGCCTCTATCTGTTAAACCCCTCACTGATCATCCAACCACAGACGTTAACGCTGACAGCTGGGGTACCTGGTGGGTCATTGAATTGTGGTGTTATGATAGGAAATGAGACCAGGAGAAGAAACTGGCCTGATAAAGAGTCTCAACACTGTGCTGGTGATAGAGACTGTTCTCTAGGTCTGGGGAGGCTGTTAGCGGTTCTGTACAAAGCAAGTGACAGGACTAGATCCCTAATTTAGAAAGATCAAGCTGGTCACAGTGTAGAGGTTGGACTGGATGGATGAGAGAGGGACCAGAAACAAAGACCTTGAGAAGACTGGTTACAGGTGATACTGGCTTGGGCTGAGACAGGGACTGTGACTTTGGAGAGGAGCAGGGCTATGAAGAGCAGGGAGAGGCTGTGGTTAATACTATCCCGAGGATAAAGCTAGCGCAGATGCAAGAGTTAGTACCCAGGTGGACTTTGGATATTTGGACACCAATAGGAGAGCTCATTCTGCTAAAAGATTATTTGCTAATTCTTTTTACTTATCCAGCCCATAATACAGGACAAAGGACAAAATAAAAAAAAGGACAAAGAAGGGAAGAGGGAGGGAGAGTAAGTGCTGATCACATGTTGGGCAGGAGCTAACATACACTACTTCACTGAATCTTCTCAGCCATCCTGAGAGGGAGCAGTTATCCCATGTGCCAGATGAGGAGACTGAGTTTCCATTTCTCTGCCTGAAGTCACACAGCTAATGGGTGGTAGGGCCAGTAGTCAGCTCTTTGTCTGTGGCTCAGGCACTCCTCTATAAGGGAACCTCCACTCTAGACTCCATTCTGAGCATCTAGGAAGCTCTTATTAGTTGAGACCTCAAAGGAAGGGATCAGTGGTAGCAGCAGACCAGTGCTCTGGACTGAAAGGGCCAGAGGACAGGCAGGGTGTAGAATTTGAGAAGTCATTGTTATAGGAATCTGAATCTGTCCCCATCCCCAGCTTCCTGCCCTAGTCCCACCCCATAAATCAATTTGAGTGCAAGGAAAACTGAACCAGCAGGTTTTCTTGAAGTACAATGACCAAAATTCAATCCAAACCTTCAAGTACTATTTGGATTATTTTATTTGTCCAGGATACTGTGTGTGCATGTTCTTGAGGCCCACCTTGGCCCATTTAGGTTTGGCTCTGGACTTTGAACTGTGTTAGAATCAGTCTTCAGATTAAATGTTATACCTGTAAAATGGGAAATGGTGGCAATAAGTGAGATAAGGCATGTGAAGGGCCTAAAGCCTTATGTATCCCGACGTGAGCTTAATACTGAGGTTCTGGATTCTCATTAAAAAAAAAAAATTCTCACCAAGGATATACTTACTGATTTTAGAGAGGGGAGAGGAGAGAAAAAATACATTGATGTGAGAGAGACACATCTATCAGTTGCCTTCCGTATGCACCCTGACCGGGGATAGAACCCACAACATTTTGGTGTACCCAGTGATGTTCCAACCAACTGAGCCACCCAGCCAGGGCTAGATTCTCATTAAAAATTTTTAAACATGTTTATTAATATTTGCAAATCAATAAATGTAATACATCACAAACAAAAGGAAAGACAAAAATCACATGATCATGTCACTAGATGCAGAAAATGCATTTGGTAAGGTACAGCACCCATTTATGATAAAGACACTCAGCAAAGTAGGAATAGAGGGAGCATTTCTCGACATAATAAAGGCCATATTTGAGAGACCTACAGTCAACATCATACTCAATGGACAAAAACTAAAAACTTTCCCACTAAGATCAAGAACAAGACGAGGATGTCCACTTTCACGACTCCTATTCAACATAGTCCTGGAAGTCCTAGCCACAGCAATCAGACAACAAAAAGAAGTAAAAGGCATCCAAATTGGAACGGAGGAAGCAAAACTAACATTGTTTGCAGATGACATGATAGTATACATAGAAAACCCTATAGACTCCACCAAAAACTAGTGGACCTAATAAATGAATTTGGCAAAATAGCGGTATACAGAGTCAATATTCAGAAATCAAAGGCATTTTTGTACATCAACAATGAAATATCAGAAACAGAACTCGGGAAAAAAGTTCCATTTGCTATACCAACAAGAAAAATAAAATACCCAGGAATAAACCTAATCAAGGAGGCAAAAGACCTTTACTTAGAAAACTACACAACACTAAAGAAAGAAATTAAGGAAGACATATACCGTGTTCATAGATTGGAAGAATTAACATCATCAAAGTGTCCATACTACCCAAGTCAATTTACAGATTCAACACAATCCCTATTAAAATACAAATGACATATTTCACAGATACAGAACAAACATTTCAAAAATTTATATGAAATTGTAAATGACCCTGAATAGCCTCAGCAATTTTTAAAAAATTTTTATTGTTATTCAATTACAGTTGTATGCCTTTTCTCCCCATCCCTCCGCCCCACCCCAGCTGAACCCACCTCCCTCCCCCACCTCCACCCTCCCCCTTGGTTTTGTCCATGTCAGCAATTTTGAGAAAGAAGAGCAAAATAGGATGAATCACAATACCTTGTATCAAACTATATTACAAGGTTACTGTAATTAAAATAGTCTGATACTGGCATAGGAACATACACACAGACCAATGGAACGTAATAGAGCCCAGAAATAAACCCATGTCTCTATGGTCAATTAATATTCAACAAAGGGGGAAGGAGCATTAAGTGGATTAAAAATAGCCTCTTCAACAAATGGTGTTGGGAGATCTGGACAGCTACACGTAAAAAAATGAAAGTCAACCACCAACTTCCACCATACAAAAAAATTAACTCAAGATGAATAAAAGACTTAAATATAAGTTGTGACACCATAAAAGTCTTATAGGAGAACATCTGCAGGAAAATCTCAGACATTCCACACAGCAATATTTTCACTGATATGTCCCCTAGAGTAAGAGACATAAAGGAAAGAATAAACAAATGGGACCTCGTCAAAATAAAAAGCATCTACATGGCTAAAGAAAACATCAGCAAAATGAAAAGGGAACCAACCATATGGGAAAATATATTTGCCAATGATACTTAGACAAGGGTTTGATCTCCAAAATATATATAGAACTCACATGTCTACTCCAGGAAGACAAACAACCCAGTTAAAAAATGGGCAAAGGACCTGAACAGACACTTCTCCAAGGAGGACATACAGAGGGCCCAGGGACATATGAAAGGATGCTCAGCATCACTAGCCATCAGAGAGATGCAAATTAAAACCATAGTGAGATACCACTTCACACCAGTCAGAATGGCCATCATAAACAAAGCAACAAACAGGAAGTGTTGGATGGTTGTGGAGAAAAGGGAACCCTAGTGCACTGTTGGTGGGAATGCAGACTGGTGAGGCCACTGTGGAAAACAGTATGGGATTTCCTCAGAAAACTACAAAGGTAACTGCCTTTTGACCCAGCAATTCCACTGCTGGAATTATACCCTGAGAATCCTGAAACACCAATTCAAAAGAACCTATGCACCCCAATGTTCATAGCAGCACAATTTACAATAGCCAAGTGCTGGAAGCAACCTAAGTGTCCATTAGCAAATGAGTGGATCCCAAAACTGTGGTATATTTACACAATGGAATGTTACACAGCAGAAACAAAGAAGGAGCTCCTATCCTTTGCAACAGCATGGATGGAACTGGAGAGCATTATGCTAAGTGAAATAAGCCAGACGGTGAAAGACAAATACCATACGATCTCATGTATAAACGGAACCTGATCAACAAAACAAACAAGCAAGCAAAATATAACCAGAGACATTGAAATTAAGAACAAACTGATAGTAACCAGAGGGGAGAGGGGAGGGTGATAACGGGGGAAAGAAGGGGAAGGGAGGTCAAGGAACGTGTGTAAAGGGCACATGGACAATGCCAAAGGGGGGTAGGATTAAGGGTGGGAGGTGGGGGTGGGTGGGGTGGGGGGAAGGGATAGAAAAAAATGGAGATAACTGTCCTTGAAAATAATAATAAATTTTAAAACAATAAAAAATGTTTTTATTGTATTTTTCCATTATCTCCTTATACCCTCTCCCTGCCACTATCAGCACCCTGTTGTCCATGTCCTCTTTTCTTTCTGCTCGAACCCTCTACACCCTCACCTCCTTAGATGTCATCCTGCTCTCTATGAGTCTATTTTGCTTGTTTCACTGACTGGCTTATTTCACTTAGCACGATGTTCTCTAGGTCCGTCCATGCTGTTGGAAAGGGTAAAATTGTCTTCCTTTTTTATACCTGAGTAGTATTCCATTGTGCAAATGAACCATAGTTGTTTTATCCACTCATCTACTGATGGACACTTTTGCTGCTTCCATGTCTTGGCAATTGCAAATAATGCTGCAATGAACATAGGCGTGTTTATGTTCTTTTGAATTAGTGTTTTGGGTTCTTTCAGATATATTCCCAGAAATGGGATTGCTGGGTCAAAAGGCAGATCCTTCTTTTGAATAAAGAATAAATTCAAGAATAAATTCAAAACGGATTAAAGACTTAACTGTTAGACATGAAACCATAAAATTCCTATAAAAAAACATAGGCAGTAAAAGTTCAGACATTTCTCATAGCAATATTTTATCTGATATATATTCTCAGGCAAGGGGAACAAAAGAAAAAATAAGCAAATGGAACTACATTAAACTAAAAGGGTTTTGCATAGCAAAGGGAACCATCAACAAAATAAAAGAGAAACCATGGAATGGGAGAACATATTCACTGATTCATCTGAAAAAAGTTAGTATCCAAACTTTATAAAGAACTAACAAAACTCAACACCAAAAAACAAACAACCCAATTAAAAAATGGGCAAAGACCCTGAATAGACACTTCTCCAAAGTGGACATACAGATGGTTCATAGACAGATGAAAAAATGCTCAATGTCACTAATCAGCAGAGAAAAGCAAATTAAAACCACAATGAGGAGATATCACTTCACACTGGTGAGAATGGTCATCGTAAACAAATCAACAAACAACAAGTTCTGGAGAGGTTATGAATAAAAGGGAACTCTTTTGCACTGTTGGTGGAAATGCAGACTGGTGGAGCCACTGTGGAAAGCAGTATGGAGGTACCTCAAAAAATAGATTCCCATTTTAAAGCTAAGTTGGCAGAGCCCATAAGGCGGGAAATGCTCTTCTCTGCTGCCATCTCGTGTACATCTTGGAAATAACACCAGAGAGGACATAACGAGGAAAAGTTATTCTCTTCTGTCATCTAGTGTGCACCATGGGAATAACACTGGAGTAAGAAGGCTCCTGAGCCAACAAAGAATGTGTCAGGCATTGGGCCATGCCCCAGGTTCAGTCATTTGTGTCCTGGAAGCTTCCCACTGGAATGTGGAGTCCTCTAGGTGAAACCTGGTGCAGGGCTTGGCACACCCTAAGTCAACTGCCTTCTTACCTATGCATGCCTTCTGCCACCCTCCCCTCGGGCTGTTTTTGAACTAATAGTGTGCTTATAAAGCCTGTGTAAGTCATGGCATCTGGGGGCAGTGAGGTGAGAAGAAAAGATTTACTTTGCATGTAAAAGAGGCAGCCCATGAGGACCTAATCAAATGGAACCCAGATGTGATAGCAGAAAGCTTGGGTATGAAAAGAGCACAGAGAGGCCTTCACAAGCCAGATTGCAGTCTCTAGAAAGAGCTGGAGAGGTAGGCTGTGGAGGAACCCCAGGCACTGGCCTAGGGTGTGGGGCTGAAGGGACACTGGGGACTGAACTCCAGGTACAGCATTTTCAGGAGGAGCTGAACATCAAGCTCCTTAGGCAGCTTTTCTGGAAGAGCCCCCCTTCCCTTCCAGCACAGCTGTGGGAGCTGGACCTGTGTGGAGGGTTGAGGTAGAGTCCATCAGCTTTGCCCTGTCAGAGGGTGTCTTGCTCAAGGCTGCAGCCACTCCCAGGTTCAGAGGAATGGCCTGGTGTGGGAACATCAGGCTCTGGTGGTGGGGTGAGGGGCTAAAGGGGTATATGGAAACCCTGGGAAAACAGTGAAGATTCAGCTAAGACTTCCCCAAGAGATCCCAAACCCCTAGGGCAGCCAGACACAGTCAACAACCATAAGCTGGAAACAGCTCAATACCTCACACCCTACATTCTCCATTATTTCCCTCTCTGTCAGATCATCTCCATCAACATTTGTCATTTTCCATCACCACGTGGCCGTCTCCATCACTCTCTCTCAATGTCTGTTTCCACAAACGAGGTTTAAGATTCCCTCTTTTCATTCCACATCTTCACTCTCTGCCAAAGCTAAGCTCCTACTCCTAGTCAACCCCGATTCCTCCCTATCACTTCTTTACTCTGTCATTCAATATTTGCTTTGTGCCATTCCTCACCCCTATTCAGCATCACCAGCTTTGGCACTTTTTTTTGACCCTCCTTATCCTTCCTTAATCTTGGTCTCTTTCTGACATTCTCCGATTACACTGGGCTCTTCTTCTGAAGCACCCATGGCCTTCTTCTCTGTCAACCTCTGACCATTTATTTTTTCAGCCCTTGCCATTGTGGTCCATCTCTGCATGGACACTTTGGGTGTCTGTCATTCCTGGCCCTTCCCCTGGGATCAGCCTTTTTTGTCATCCCTGCCACTGCCATAGTGGCTTCCCTATCACTGTGGTGGTACAGTTTACACTCTTAGCCAGTTTCCTCACCCTCCACTCTGCACTCTGGCCACTAGGGTCTTCCAGGGCCTGTCTTGGGAGGGGTGTGGAGCCAGGTACCTGGAGAGGATGGGATTGAGCTGCAGGGGAAGGCATTACCATCAACACAGCCTCCAAGTGTCAACTTGAAGGGCTCAGGCTAAAATCGGTCAGTGGTTTGGGACCAGTCGGACCTGTGTATTCCTGCCCTATAATTTATGTATATTAGGTGTCACAGGCAGTAATTTTTTGGTCACATTAAAATGAGAAAAAATAAACACTTAAAATAATAAAGAGATATGCAAATAACTTCTCATCTTTCCTACTGGGTAGATATTAAACCATATCTTTCAAATAGGTGTCACCTTTTCATTATAATCTTGTGAAATATTTAAAGAAGCACCAAGTCAAAGCTTCCCTAATTTGGTCACCTTCTGGCATTGATAGTCTTTTGACTATGGAAGCATTTTTTTATCGTTTTTATCTGACATTCTGCCTGTTAGGATGGGAGACAGTAGGTTGCCTCCCATACCTGCCCCAACCAGGGGTTGAACCCGCAACCATTTGGAGCACAAGACAACACTGCAACCAACTGAACCACCTAGCCAGGGTAAAGAAGACATTCAATTTTAAAGCCAAAGTCTGGCCATGAGTAGTCAGCAGAGAGAGCTCATCTATACAGTATCATTCATGATTCAGTTTCTAGTGCATATTCATTACTTTCCTAAAGAGCATTTAACAAGGCAATTATGTGTCCCACAGTAGGGAAAGCTTACCTTCCTGGTTTTTGTGAAGTTTGCAATAACAGTTGTACTCTATCATGTTCCTTTAGACGCTTGAACTGCCCATATCACCACCAATATCAGCTTCCATTAAAGGGGGAAAAACCTTAGTAAACAATGCATGGACATTTTGTACTCGAGGCTCATTCTTCTTAAATAATAGAGAAAGAAAAAATTGAAAAAAGACAACAAGACCTCCCGGAAATTTGATATTTCACATGCAAAAGGATTTCCTAACATCCTTGGCCAAAATTATTGGGACTAAATTAAGATGATTAAGATTGAATATGATCTGTGATTTAGCCTGTGGATTTGTTGTAACAAAAAGTGTGAGGTTTCAATAGTTGGATTTTATCTAAGTTTTGAGAGGTTTGGGGCTTTTTTACTTCATTGATTTAATTACTGCATTTAGAAAACAATGTAATTCATTCTTATGCTTCAAAATGTACTCTAATTTTAATTTAGTTAAATG
This sequence comes from Desmodus rotundus, assembly GCF_022682495.2. NCBI lineage: Eukaryota > Metazoa > Chordata > Mammalia > Chiroptera > Phyllostomidae > Desmodus > Desmodus rotundus. The sequence continues at coordinate 62,019,084 of NC_071400.1, forward strand.
TATTTGTCTAGAATATTATCAGGCTTTTGCAAAAATAATTGGTAATAATGCACATGCATAATGTCTTAAGGAGAAACCAGAACTCAGTATCATTTTTTTCTTTTTAAATAGCTTTTTTTCTTCCTATAGAGTCTGTTAACATTACCCTGACAGGAGCGAATGCGTGTTCGTGTGAAGAGAGGATCGTTCATGGTTTATTTTCTTTTGTTAGAAGATAAGCTGAACTCATACTTCATTCCACTATTTTCTCTTTGGAATTAACGGTCGAGTTTCAGGTTTAGCTCTTATTGCCTTTCCTTCCCAAAGTACTTCAGCCAACCAACCAATCATCGTATCTTCACATGTATATTCAGTACTGGTTCTTTTCCTTGTGTTTACAATATGTTCACCTGTCACTAACAAAAGTAGTGTCTTCCTTTTGGCCATTTCTTCCTTTTCCTTTTTTCCACCACCAGGTTTCCCACTTTAGAAATTCCCCTGCTGTTATCTTTCATTTTTTCACCATCTATTCTCTTATTAACTCAGTGTAAGCCATTATCTGTACCTGTCATTCAACTAAAACCACACCATGGCAGAAGCTCCAGAGGCTACTTGTACTCATCTCTCTGTAGTAGTCATGGCTGATCCCCTCTTCTTGAAATTCTCTCCTTCTTGGATGCCAGACTAACTAAACTCTCCTGATCCATCCCCTATCCTATGCTCATCTGCTGCTTCCAGGTACTCTGCGTCCAACACCCAGGTGCAATATATACTGCATCGTACACCCATCACCCAAAGAAAAGTGTTTGTTGTTTGTGCTTATGCATTACATATATATTTTTTCTTAATCTCTTCACCTTTTATTCACCCAACCCCCCCAACCTCCTTTCCACTGACAGCTGTCAGTCTGTTCTATGTATCAATGCTTTGGGGTTTTTTTCTGTTAAATTATTTTATTTATTACAACCCACATATAACTGAGATCATATGGTATTTATCTTTCTCTGACTGGCTTATTTCACTAAGCATAATAATCTCCAGGTCCTGTTGCAGAAGGTAATATTTTCTTCTTTTTCTTTTAATTTTAATTTTTTATTGTTATTCAATTACAGTTGTGTGCCTTTTCTCCCCATCCCTCCACCCCACCCCAGCTGAACCCACCTACCTCCCCCACCTCCAACCCCCTCTTTGGTTTTGTCCATGTGTCCTTTATAGTAGTTCCTGTAATCCCCTCTCCTCACTGTCCCCTCCCCACTCCCCCCTGACCATTGTTAGATTGTTCTTAACTTCAATGTCTCTGGTTATATTTTATTTGCTTTTTTCTTCTATTTATTATGTTCCAGATAAAGGTGAGATTATATGGTATTTGTCCCTCACCGTCTGGCTTATTTCACTTAGCATAATGCTCTCCAGTTCCATCCATGCTTTTGCAAAAGGAATAAACTCCTTTTTCTCTCTGCTCCATAGAATTCCATTGTGTAAATAAATATACCATAATTTTTGGATCCACTCATTTGCTGATGGGCACTTAGGTTGCTTCCAGTACTTGGCTATTGTAAATTGTGCTGCTATGAACATTGGGGTGCACAGGTTCTTTTGGATTGGTGTTTCAGGGTTCTTAGGGTATAATCCCAGCAGCAGAATTGCTGGGTCAAAGGGCAGTTCCATTTTTAGTTTTCTGAGGAAATTCCATACTGTTTTCCACAGTGGCCTCACCAGTCTGCATTCCTACCAACAGTGCACTAGGGTCCCTTTTCTCCCCATCCTCTCCAACATTTGTTTGTGGATTTGTTTATGTTGGCCACTCTGACCGGTGTGAGATGGTACCTCATTGTGGTTTTAATTTGCATCTCTCTGATGGCTAGTGATGCTGAGCATCTTTTCATATGTCTCTGGGCCCTCTGTATGTCTTCCTTGGAGAAGTGTCTGTTCAAGTCATTTGCCCATTTTTTAATTGGGTTGTTTGTCTTCCTGTAGTGGAGTCATGTGAGTTCTTTATATATTTTGGAGATCAGGCCCTTGTCTGAGGTATCATTGGCAAATATGTTTTCCCATACTGTTGGTTCTCTCTGTATTTTAATGCTGTTTTCTTTAGCCATGCAGAAGATTTTTATTTTCATGTAGTCCCATTTGTTTATTCTTTCCTTTATGTCCCTTGCTTTAGGGGACATGTCTGTGAGGATGTTGCTGTGAGGAATGTCTGAGATTTTCCTGCCAATGTTTTCCTCGAGGACTTTTATGGTGTTACGACTTATATTTAAGTCTTTTATCCATCTTGAGTTTATTTTTGTGTATGGCATAAGTTGGTGATCGAGTTTCACTTTTTTGCACGTAGCTGTCCAGATCTCCCAACACCATCTGTTGAAGAGGCTGTTTTTGCTCCATTTTATGCTCCTGCCTCCTTTGTCAAATATTAATTGACCGTAAAGACTTGAGTTTATTTCTGGGCTCTCTGTTCTGTTCCATTGGTCTATGTGCCTGTTTTTATGCCAGTACCAGGCTGTTTTGATTACAGTGGCCTTGTAATACAGTTTGATATCAGGTATTGTGATCCCTCCTGCTTTGTTCTTCTTTCTCAAAATTGCTGCAGCTATTCGGGGTCGTTTATGGTTCCATATAAGTTTCTGCAATGTTTGTTCTATATCTGTGAAATATGTCATGGGTACTCTAATAGGATTGCATTGAATCTCTAAATCGCTTTGGGTAGTATGGCCATTTTGATGGTGTTAATTCTTCTAATCCATGAGCATGGTACATGCTTCCATTTGTTTGTGTCTTCCTTCATTTCTTTCTTCAGGGTTGTGTAGTTTTCTGAGTACAGGTCTTTTACCTCCTTGGTTAGGTTGATTCCTAGGTACTTGATTTTTCTTGTTGCTATATCAAATGGGATTCTTTCCCTGATTTCTGTTTCTGCAGTTTCGTTGTTGGTGTACAGGAATGCCTTTGATTTCTGAGTATTGACTTTGTATCCAGCTGTTTTGCCAAATTCATTTATTAGGTCAAGTTGTTTTTTGGTGGAGTCTATAGGATTTTCCATGTACACTATCATGTCATCTGCAAACAGTGACAGTTTCATTTCCTCCTTTCCAATTTGGATGCCTTTTATTGCTTTTTCTTGTCTGATTGCTGCGGCTAGGACTTCCAATACTATGTTGAATAGGAGTGGTGAGAGAGGGCATCCTTGTCTTGTTCCTGATCTTAGTGGGAAAGCTCTAAGTTTTTGTCAGATTTCCTTCTTTTTTATAGCCGAGTAGTATTCTGTTGTATTAATCTACCACAGCTCTTCTTTATCCACCCACCTACTGTCAGGCACTTGGGCTGTTTCTAGCACTTGGGTATTGTAAATAACACTGCTATGAACAAAAAGGGGCATATATTATTTGGAACTAGTGTTTTGGGTTTCTTTGGATAAATTCCCAGAATTGGAATTACTGAGTCAAAAGGTAGTTCCATTTTTAATTTTTTGAGGTGACTCCACACTATTTTCCACAGTGGCTGTACCAGTCTGTTTTCCCACCAACAGTGCACTAGGGTTCCCTTTTCTCCACAACCTCACCAGCACTTGTTGCTTTTTGATTTATTGATGATAGACATTCTCACAGGTGTGAGGAGATATCTAATTGTGGGATTTACCCCTTTTTAAAAGTTTAATCTTTATTGTATTTTTGCCATTACCATTTAGTCCCCTTATACTGCGCCCCCTGGCAATAGCCACACTGTGGTCCAGATCCATGAGTCCTTTTTCCTTTTTGCTCAATCCCTCTACCCCCTAACCTTGCTCCCCACTAGCTGTCACCTGCTCTCTATCTATGAGTCTGTCTCTGTTTTGCCTGTTACTTAAGTTTGTTCATTAGATTCCACAGATGAGTGAAATCATAGGTATTTGTCTTTCTCTGACTGGCTTATTTCACTTAGCATAATGTTCTCCAGGTACATCCATTCTGTTGCAAAGGGTACATTTTTTCTTTTTTATGGCCGAGCACCATTCCATTGTGTAAATGTCCCATAGTTTTTTATCCACTCATCTACTGATGGACACTTGGGCTGTTTCCATATCTTGGTGACTGTAAATAATGCTGCAATGAACATAGGGGTGCTTATGTTCTTTCAAATTGGTGTTTTGGGTTCCTTCAGATATATTTCCAGAAAAAATACAATAAAGATTAGATTTAAAAATAAAGAAAAAAACACAATTAGATATCTCCTCATGCTTCTGAGAATGGCTATCATTAATAATCATTAGAGACGTCGAGCATCTTCTCATAAGTCTATTGGACATCTATATGTCTCTTTGGAGAAATGTCTATTCCAGTCCTATGCCCATTTTTTAATTGGATTGTTTGTTTTCTTGGTGTTGAGTTCTATAAGTTCTGTATATATTTTGGATATTAACCCTTTATCAAATGTGTCATTAGTGAACGTGTTCTCCCATTCAGGGGGTTGCCTTTTCATTTTGCTGATTGTTTCTTTTGCCGTGCAAAAGCTTTTTAGTTTCCTGTAGTCCCATTTGTTTAGTTTTTCCTTTGTTTTCCTTGTTTTAGGTAATATAGCAGCAAAAATATTGCTAAGAGTAATGTCTGAGATCTTACTGCCTATGTTTTCTTCTATGATTTTTATGGTTTCATAACTTATATTTTTAAAAATATTTATTTGTTTATTTTTAGAGAGATGGGAAAGGAGGGAGAAAGAGAAAGAGAGAAACATCTTGCACATTGATCAGTTGCCTCTTGCGCGCCCCCAGTGGGGAACCTGGCCCACAACCCAGGCATGTGCCCTGAGTGGGAATTGAACCAGCGACCTTTCAGATCATGGGCTGGCACTCAATCCACTGAGCCACACTAGCCAGGGCTTATGACTTATATTTTTAAGTCTTTAATCAATTTTGAGTTTATGTCGTGTATGGTGGAAGTTCGTGGTCTAGTTTCTGTTTTTTACTTGCATGTATCTGTCCAATTTTCCCAACACCATTTTTTGAAGAGACTGTCTTCACCCTCTTGTATGCTCTTGCCTCCTTTGTCAAGTATTAATGGAATACAAAGGCATGGGTCTACTTTGGGCTCTCCATTCTGTTCCTTTGATCTGTGTGCAGGTTCTTATGTCAGCACAATTGTGTTTTGTTTACTCTAGACTTGTTGTACAGTTTGATATCAGGTATGGTGACGCCTCCAACTTTGTTCTTCTTTTGCAAGATTGCTCCAGCCATTGGGGGTCTTTTGTGGTTTCATAGAAATTGTTGGAATGTTTTTTTCTAGAACTGTGAGATATGCCATTTATATTTTAATAGGAATTGTGTTGAAGCTATAGGTTGCTTTGGGTAGTATATATGTTTTAATTCTTGCTATTTATGAACATGGTATATGCTTCCACTTATTTGTATCTTTTTCAGTTTCTTTCTTATGTACCCTATAATTTTCTGAGTACAGGTCTTTTACCTCCTTGATTAAATTTATTCCTAGATATCTTATTTTTTGTTGCAATAGTAAATGGGATCATTTTCTTTCTTTTTCTGACAGTTCATTATTGGCATATAAAAATGCCACCAATTTCTGAATATTTATTTTGTATCCTGCTACATTACTGAATTTATTTATCAGTTTTAGTAGTTTTGGGGGGTTTTATATAGACAGTATCATGTCATCTGCAAACAATAATAGTTTTATTCCTCCTTTCCAATTTGGATGCTTTATATTCTTTTTGTCTGATCGCTGTGGCTAGAACTTCCAAGGCTATGTTGAATAAGAGTGGTAAATGTGGGCATCTCTGTCCTGTTCTTGGTCTCAACGGGAACGCTTTCAGTTTTTGCCCATTGAGTATGATACTGGCTGTGGATTTGTCACATATGGCCTTTATTATGTTGAGGTATAATCCCCCTATTCCAACTTTATTTAAAGTTTTTTTTTTATCATAAATGCTAATTTCATCAAATGCTTTTTCTGCATCTATTGACATGATCATGTGATATTTTCCTTCATTTAATCCATGTGATATACCGTGCTTATTGATTTGCATGTATTGTACCAACCCTGCATCGCCAGAAGAAATCCCACTTGATCATGGTGTAGGATCTTTTTAATGTATCACTGGATCTGTTTTGCTGATATTTTGTTTAGATTTTTAACATCTATGTTCATCAAGGATATTGACCAATAATTTTCTCTTTATAGTGTCTTTACTTGGCTTTGGAAATAGAATAATGCTGGCTTCATAAAAATAGCTTGGAAGTATTCCATTCTCTTGAATTTTTTGGAATAGTTTGCAAAGAATATATGTTAGTTCTACTTTGAATGTCTGGTAAAATTTACCTGTGAAGCATTCCAGGACTTTTATTTTCTGGGAGTTTTTTGATTATTGCTTTGATTTCATGTAATTGGTATTTTCACAGTTTATTTTACCCGATTCTGTTTTGGAAGATTCTATGTTTCTAAAAATGTACCCATTTTGCCCAGGTTGTCCAACTTGTTGGTATACATTTGCTTGTTATATTTGTTTACAATCCTTTGTGTTTCTTGCTGTCTTGGGGAGATTTTTCACTACCAGTTAAATCTTCTGAGTAGAATTCGTCTGTTCATATTTTCTTTTTTCTGGATTTGGTCTTGGTAAATTGCATGTTTCTAATCTTTATTTCTTTTCTTCTATCTCTCAGGTCAGTTTGTTTTCTTTTTCTGGTTATTTTAGGGTTATAATTTGGTTGTTTATTTTAGATCTTTTTTATTTATTAATGCATGTTTTAATTGCTCTGAACTTATCTTTTAGAACTCTTTTTGCTGCTTCCCATTACTTGGTATAATATGTTTCCATTTTGTTTATCACATGATTTTTTATTTGCTCTTTAAATTTTTCTTTAATCTACTGGTTGTTAATTTCCATGTATTTGTAAGTATTTTAGTTTTTCTTCTGTTGTTTATTTCTAGTTTTATAGCATTGTGGTCAGAGAAGATATTTGGCATGCTTTTAACCCTGTTGGATTTTTCAAGTCTTGTTCTGTGGTCTAACAAATAGTCTGTACTGGAAAATGTTCCATGTGCACTGAGAAGAAGGGGTATAATGCTGTTAGAGTGTTCTGAATTTAGCTCGGGTATTTGTGGTCTATAATGTTGTTTAAGTAAGCTTTAGCAGCATCCCATGGAATTTTATATGTTATGGGGGTTTTTTTTGGATTGAGACAATTTTTATTTTCCTTTTAATTTCTTTTTGATACATTTGTTCTTTACACGTGTGTTGTTTATACATATTTGTAAATTTTCCCAGCTTTCTTGTTTTCTAGCTTCATACCATTGTGGTCAGAAAAGATAGTAAACATTCCACTCTTCTAAACTTTGCTCAGACTTGTTTTGTATCTTATCATATGATCTCTGCCAGAGAATGCTCCATATGCACTTGAGAAGCATGTGTACTCTGCTGCTGGTGGATGGAATGTTCTATGTGTGTCTGTTAAATGCATTTGATAAAGGCTATGGCTCAATTCCAACATACCAGGGAGGTTGCTCTTGCTGCTGTCAAAAGCCTCAGCATTTGCAGTGTCCCCCCAGGGAGCAGGATTGCCTGGGCAAATTCCTCCCACTCCTCTGCTTTCAAACTTGTCTCTCTCCAGTGTCATGCTTGAATCTCCCTTCAGGCAGGCTGGTCTTACACAAATAATGTCACTCACATATATCTATCCAGTTTTGTACTGTCCGGGTCTCTTCCCAATATCCGAGATTGGGGTTGTGGCAACTGGGTGGGCTCCTTTGGATCTGAAGGCCCATCTAGGTTCCATTTGTTGGTTTTGAATGCACGGGCATGTTGCAAACTCTTGGGTCCCTTGGCAAAATGTGAAGAGCCATTATTTCTTCAAATAACATCTATGTCTACTTTTTTCTCTCTTTTCCTGGGACTCTCATAATTTATGTATTATTACGCTTGATGGCATCCTATGAATACCTTGCTCTCTTTACACATGTTTTCATTATTTCTTTTTGCCCCTGACCCCCCAGTATTTTCCAATGATCTGTCTTCAACTTTGTTTTCTTGATTTATTATTCTGCATGTCTTAGCCTTCTGTGGAACCCTTTCAGTGAATATTTCAGTTCACCTATTATATTTTCTGGTTCCAGAATTTTCTGGTTGTTTCTTTATTACAATTTATATCTGTGTATTTATATTGTATTTTTTCTTGTCATTTTCCTGATTTATGTTTTTCCATGATGTCTTTTAACCCACTAACATTTTTAAGACAGTCTTTTTGAAAGCTTTGTAAAGTAAGCCAAGGGGATTGGTATGTAGGGATTTGTTTTGTTCCTTTGAATGACTGTGTTTCCCTGTTTCTTTGCATGCCTTGTTGTCTTTTTAAAAACTAGATATTTAAAATAATATCAACCTCTCCTCATCTTTGTGGACTGTCTTTGTGCAGAGGAAGTCCTTTACTAGTTAACCTGGCCTAAGACTTAGTGTTCTGTCAAAACCTTTGGAGATGGGTCTTTTTTGAGCCTGCACATTTTAAAATTCCATTTCCTCTATACATATAACTACTTTCCAATGTCTTCATTTCCCTAAGTGTCTTGTCCTTATTTCTTCTCAAGCCCTTGATTGTGATATACTGTAGCTCTGTCTGTAATATCTTATACGCAGACACCTGCAGGTCTGCAGTAACCATGCAACTCTCTCAGGCCACAGCTCCAACCAGTGCTGCTGATGGCTTCCAACCTGACAGACACACTATGCTTCTACTCCGCCCATCAGTGTTCCCTGACAGGCAAGAGATAACCAGTGCTCCAGGCTGCCCCTATATTAGCCAGAACTCTGCAAGCAAATTCTACTCTTTTCTTTCCATCCTAAGGTAGAAGTTAGTAGTGAGTTCGGTGACTTCCTCCCAATCTTTCTGCGCTGTGCCAGGAAGGGGATAGGAGAAGAATGAGCAAAGGTCACATGAGAGAGATTTCTTAGCATGTTGAGGGCAGCTTTTCATTTTTGGTCATTTGTTTTATTGCTGCAGCTTCTCAACTAGTTTTCAGAGGTCTCACCAAGCTACTTTGGTCTGTATGTTGGTGTTTCCATGAAGAAATGAGGGCCTGGAGCTTCCTTGTAAGCCACCTTGCTGACAACACTCTCCAATGACATCTCTTTTTCCTACACATGTGTATCTGTTGTTCTATCTCATTATCTAAGGTGGTGGCTCACCTGGAAAATATGCTAGGAGCCTCCGTTCAACACGTTAAACTGAAGCAAATGAAGTATTCTTTTCAGTTATGGGTGACAATGATGTCAACGAAAGCACATGATGATGGGAAGGTATGTTCACTACTTTTCTTCCTTTCGCAAATATTTATTGACCCTGTATCATGGGCCGTATGTTCTAGATATATGGGAATGAAGTTCATAAGCAAATAGGTGACATAGTTAAATACATAGGGATTACACAGTTTAGTGAGTGCTATACTGGTGTGTGATCACAGAGGGAGGGCCCATCTCTAGGTGGAGTCAGGACAAGCTTCCTGGTGTAAGATTGCTATTTCCTCATACTTGCATAGTTTGGAGGCCTTCACTAGGTGAAGAAGTTATAAAAGGTGTTGCAAGCAGAGGTGACACTATGAACACGGGTACAATGGCATGAGGTTGATCCCGGTGTAGCGTGTGCTGGGTATCAGAGCGCTCAGGCTTCAGTAAAGCATGAAGCGGTCAGCTAAGTCCAACTGGCAACATCACAGTTCGCCTCCCCCATCAGAGGTTTTTACAGACATGCACACAATTATCTGCTTTTCCGCAATGTATCTCACCCTCGTGTTATTGGCTAACTTTGGAAGCGATGTGGGTACTTGTGAAAGATGCTTTACTTATGATTTCTTCGGGCTCATTGAAAATTTTAAATATGAATTCTTTAAGAACAATAAGTTAAATTTGATATTATGAAGAAATAGAAAACTTATTTTCAAGTCTCTTAACTCTTGTACATATGGTGGCCATTAAGAATGCGTATGTTGGAGTATGACAGACCCATATTCAAATTGCAAGCCACTTTTTAGCTCTGTTTTCTTTTTGGTGAGAGAGTTCTTGTTTATTCGTTACTCTACTCATCTGGAAAATGAAGCTATTGATAGCTGTGTTACAAGATTATTTTCTGGATTAAGAATATATCTAGTAAAGTGTCTAACATTTATAGCCCTTCAATAAAGGAACACTTTCACAATCCCTTTCTACCTCCAGGAAAATAAGTTATCAGTCACTATACTCATGTTTAAGAAACACATACATTTTTTTCTCTTATCTACGCACCTTGGAAATATCTCAGAACAGGAAGTCCATGTAAATCCACAAACTTAAATGTTTGACTCCGAGATGTAGGTTCATAATCAGAGTGTGAGAACAAAGCTAAATCAAAGATCAGTACCAAAAATTTTATTCCGAGCACTTGCAGGAGGTACTCTCTTGTATTGAGTAAGTTGGAGAAACTCCTAACATAGGTGCTGAATGTTAAAATTGGTCCTAAAATTCAAAACCTGCAAGAAGACAAGAGGGTGAAAAACCTGGTGTCTTCTCACCTTGAATTGTGAAGCCCGACTCAGGTCCAGTATTCATAGGCTCTACCTTGTTGCTCAGTAATGGTTCATCCCTTAGGCACAAGTACATTATATGGTTGGTACTTGAAGTTTTTACTGTGGGAAAAGGATGTGGCCATTTTCTCAGCCATACTTGTTTATAATGATTTTGTTGCTTTATTCTAAGAGATTTGTTGAATTACAATTTGTACATCATGCAAATCACCCATCTAAACATACAATTAAATGATTTCTAAAACACAGAGTTGTGCCACCGTCACGACAATCAATTTTAGAATATTTTCCTGAGATCACCACAAAAAGAGACCCATACTCATTATCGGTCACATTGAATATCCTCACTGCCCCGATCCACACCCTTAGCAAAAGCTGATCTGCTTTCGGTACCTATTGATTTGCTGATTCTGGACGTTTCAAATAAGGGGGATTGTACATTGTGTGGTGTTTTGTTACGGTCTTCTTTCACTTAGCTTAATATTTCTTGCATGTCATCCATGTTGTACCTTGTATCGGTACCTTAGTTCTTTTTATGGCTGAATAATATTCTATTGAATTGATACAATGTGTTTATCTATTCATCAGCTGGTTGTCATGGGGCTATTATTTACTGTGCTGCTGTGAACATTCCTATTCATATTTTTGTCTTAAACATACCTTTGAGAGAATACTTGTATTTCTTGTTTTAGCAGTTTGATATGTTTATTTTCACATTTACATTTAATCTCTTCCTTTCCCAGTTCTTTTCTAAAATCAGGTTTATTGGTGTGACATTGGGTAATAAAATTTTCTTTCATCTCAGGAACCTCTGAAATTCGTGGATCTGCTTAGTGACCGTGGGAAGCCTATCAACGCCCTGTGGGAGCTGGTCAAATGGTGCCTGGGCCTATCGGTGCACACCATCCCTGCCATTGGTATATAAATCATCTTTTCTCTGTTTCGATGTCTTTAGGGGAGAGAAGAACATCTTACCGAAAATATAAGGAGCACTTGCAACACTTTGAGAGTGCTGAAATATTAATAATGAATTAGGTTCATCATTCGCTGACATGTCCCTGTGTGCCAAGCCCTGTCCTGTGAATTTTATCCCATTGATTTGCAATGTATCTGTCACGATGCCCATTTTGTAGGTTTAGAAACCTCAATTCATAAAGGTTAGATGGGTGCCGAGTTAAGGGTGCTCTTCAAATGTTTATCTTACAAACTCAAATACCTAGGATGCTTTCTTGCGTCATGTATTGTATTTAAATATCTCAATGGAATATTTAGACAAAATATTTGACTTTAAGGATAGGCCCATACAGGAATATTTGGGGGAATTAACCTGTTAAAATGTTAATTATTGGTCGTGTAGAGTAAGTGTAGTCGAAGCACCTCTCCAAAGAACTTAGTGCAGCTATGCACTTTTGTTGCAGAGTTGGACATGGTCGTTACTATAAACAAATGCTCATTGAGTGCCTGTGTGCCAGACATTAGGTTTTTGGTACTTTTGCACGTGTTATCCCTTTAAACATTTAAGACAGTCTGATAGTATATATAAGTACTGTTACCTCTTTATAGGGAGAAACTGAGGCAAATAGAGATTGGTTAATTTATTTCAAACTGGAGTCCAATCTTAACTTTTCTAGATACTACTTGCTTAACCTTCATTCAGTTGTTTATGCTGTCAGTGACTCATTTTTCTCATCCAGAAAAGGGAATTAATGAAAGCATGTATTGACGATGTGATTGAGTGGATTATGTGTTGCCTTGCATTGTTTGGCTAGTTAAATGAATCAGGCGTCTAAAGCACATGAGATACAACCTAACCATGCACATACTGGGAACTCCGAGTTTACAGAGATAAAACCACAAATCGTGGAACATCATAAAGAGTCAACAAACAGAAGCTATTTTTATCATTGTCATTATTATTGCATAGCTCTACTAACGAGGACTCTGTCATCGGAAATTGCTCTATTGTTGCAAAAAGACACTGTGCTTTCACTGGCTATAATATTCTCAGGTCATCAGGAAGATCATTTTAAGGAAAGTGATCACTCGAAGCTCTGAGTTGCCAAATTTTTGTCAGAGTTACTTTTCTTTAAAAGAATCTTCACAGAATTCTGGCCACTGATGTGCTCTTTCTTGTACATGGCCGTGAAAATTCAAGGACAGAGGCATACTGATATCAAGGCCTTAAGGAACTCTTGGGTTGTCTTATGGCAGCTCAATTCATGCAAAATAAATCAGACTTTATCATCCTAGGTAATGTCAGGGGCTTAGATGAGCTGTCATGTGTTGAGATAGCCAATTAAAGCAACACATGAAAATAAAAGTAACAGTAAAGCCTTTAGTCACAGCCATAGCGTAAGCAGGAGGCTAAAAGTGGAGAAAACAACAACTCCTTCCCTTTCCATTCCCCTGTGAAAAGTTACACCAGTCAAATGGGTCAGCACGAGTGTGGAGACCTTCTCACTGTTGGAGGAGACCTGAACAAAAGGCTCCAGCCGTTTTGCAGACCCCGAGGTCAGGAGTAAGATGAGGGAGAGAGCTAGGAGTGGAAAAGTTCTGACTAGTGAGGCAGAGTGGGGAAAAGTGTCTTCAAGGTTTCCTCGACCTCTCCCATAAAGAAGCCTGAGCAGAGACACCTGAGGAAGACCTCTGCCAAAGTGCTCAGATAAAGACATTCAGGTGCCTTGGCTAAGAATGCAAATATGTACAAGGACATCACAGGCTAGAGGGGCCTGAGCCCTTGACTGCAACACCCCATGGAAGTTTCAGGACACTACCTATGCACCTTGTGTGGTTTGGGGAGGGCAGCTTGCCCCCTTGCGTCCTGCCAGATAAATCTTTTGTAATTGCTGATGGTCACACCTGAAAAATCACAGAAGGATTTTGGCCAGAAGCTAGACGCTTCAGATAAAAATATATCAAACCATAGTAAAAACTTATCAGCATCCTAAATGTTTAACAACAGAGGAATAGGTAGTGAATTATCCTTCATGTACAGGAGAAATTGTATGCCGGCACTCAGGGCCAAGGTCACGAAGATGTATTTATAACGTGTATCAATGTATGTTAAAACGGTGAGTGGAAAATGTGGAAAATTTAACACACAGGGTGAGCAAAGACATAATATTTGCATAGAAAAGTACACGAACTAAGTGTACTAACACATTTACAGCTATTTCCCCCAGGCATTGTATTTTGGGTGAGTTGTTTATTCCACTGTAATCTTTTGAATTTTTAAATTTTCTATTACACTTATGTGTTCCTTTCATAATAGGAACAATGAACTTATTTTTAAATAAATCAGTAATCTCTATTAAAATATTCATATTAAATACTAAATATGACTTATTAAGCACGTATGATGCATATGTAACTAATGTGCAAAATATGTATACATATGCATGTATTAATGATCTTTTCGTAAAACAGTTTAAAACTTGAAGATACATTGGATAGAATCCTCTCAATTATAACTCTATTGTAAAGTTTTTCTAAGAATTACATGGATGAGGGTGCTTATTATAACATTTACATTTTGGAAAAGTTCATATACCCGCCAATCATGGGCTAGTTAAAGACAAAACTATGATACATTTCACAGTCATAAAACCCTTACGATGTAACAGTCTGTGGGGAAGCTGGGAACCCCATGTGCAGCGTTACCGAAAAAGACTACGACTTAGCATTGCGTGGTCAACAATATTCACGTATGGGTGGCAAGGTGATAAGGTTTCTTCTCCATCACTTTCTTATTTCCTTGATGTTCTAGAGTAAGAAAAGATAAACTAAAGAACATTAGAATTTATTTATTTTTTTGGAACACTAGAATTGAAAATGAAATTTCATACCTTAACTTGTTTCATGTTATCATCCTGTAGGACTGGCCTTGTTGGAAGAAAAGCTCAAATACAGCAGTGAGAAATACAAGAAGTTTATGGCGGTGAAGGAAAGCCTGCAGAAAGAATTGGTGGAGATGCTAGGGGATGATGGTGTCTTCTTATACCCCTCCCATCCCACAGTGGCTCCCAAGCATCATGTTCCTCTGAGCAGGCCTTTCAACTTTGCTTACACAGGTAACTAATTGTACTTCTTTTAGTCTTTAATCTTAAAGAGATGGAGGTATTTTCCAAGAAAAGTGTGATTTCCTTTTGCCGTTGGACAAGTTTGATACATGCCTGTCCAAAAAGGATGTGTAATTTAAAAAAAATTCCAGAAAGCAGTTGCTATTGTCACACGTGGGTGATAATTTGCTAGTATCTGCACCCTGCCCTAGAGCCCTGCAGGGGGTATGAGTGTCACAGTTTAGAGCACTGAGCTTCAGGGAGGTTCAGGGAGGTTCAGCGAAGTCTTCAGTAACACAGTGTGAACTGACCCAATCCAAAGGCCGCCTTGGCTATTGTGATGCACGCTAAAGCCAAGTCAGCTTTTTTTTCCAGGATGTGTGGCTTCCCCAGAAATGCGACTACAAAATATAATTCTCCAGGATAGCCATTTCTTTGCCTTAGCTATCATCTTTTCTGAGTTTGAGTCAGTCTAGTATTCACCCAATTAATTTGTTTCAGGTTCAGCTGCTTTGGGAGCTGTGTCTGGACCATGGTCATGTGAGCTCAAAGGCCCCTGGAAATGTACTAATACTAAGTCAGTTTCTATAGTTTCTCCAGGGCCTGTCCCAGGGACCCGCACTATACACTTGCCTATTCTATAATCCTGTGGTCCACTTTCACTTAGAATTTGGAGCTTGGTTTATTTGAGTTCACGTACTTGGCTCTATTACTTTCTACCTGTGTTTCCTGGAGCAAGGTATTGACTGTTTCTCAATCTTGTTCCTCCTGTAGGAATAAAGGGTGATCTGTACCTTGCTCTGTTGCTGTCAAAAGGCATGTTTAGCCCTGGCTGGTGTGGCTCAGTGCATTGAGTGCCGGCCTGTGAACCAAAGGTTTGATTCCCAGTCAGGGCACATGCCTGGGTTGTGGGCCAGGTCCATGGATGGGGGATCATGGGAGGCACGTGGCAGGAAACCACACATTGATGTTTCTCTCCCTCTCTTTCTTCCTCCTTTCCCCTCTCTCTAAAACTAAATAAATAAATCTTTTAAAAGTTTTTTTAAAGAAAGTCATGTTCACAACACAGCTATTTGTTAAATCTGGTTACTGCCTGAGAATAGGATTGGGAGGGAGGGTAAGGGATTTTGGTTTTTACTTCCTATAATTTGGTATTTTTTTTCAAAGTATTGGGAGCATATATTACCTTTGAATGTTTTCAACCAAGAAATAAAATAATTGTTTTTAGCAGTCAAGAAAAAGGTAAAGTAAATAATGCAATTAAAGTACTTGGCGTGAGGGTTGTGGAGGATGAGGGGGAGAGGGTATCCAATACTAGTTTTCACCCAGCATTTTCTCACCTTTACTCTAATTCTTGGCTTTGGTCAGTTACTTCCAATTCCTTGAATCTTTGAAACATGTTTCTGCCTAAGTTTCTCTCACCTAGCTACTCCAGTTGTGCAGACAGGAAGCATCATTGTCTGCAGGGAAGAACCTAAAGAGAAAGTTACCAGTTACAGCTTTTTGATTTTGTTTTGTTCTGCTTTTGTTTTTACTTTTATGTCATATATCTTTATAAACGTTTATATGTCATTTATCAGCTTGCTCACCAATTGTTAACTAACAGCGGAGATTAGTCTAGTCCGCTGTTCCCTGAGATTACCAAGGGCAACTCAGCCTGAATTTTAGACCGAGACCAGCTCACGTTTGGAAACCCAGTTCACATCTCAACTCTGACCACTGCCATATGCAGCCCACAGAGAAAGATCCATCTTTTGAGATTCTCTATCACTCTTTATCTAAATCACTATTTTGCTGGTTCTGGAGAATATTTCTTCTTGTTTTATTAGCAATCTTTTCATGTTTGTGTCTTAACTCTCTGTGTAGACTGCATCCCATGAGGAAAGAGGTTATTTTGCCAGGCTGTTTTATCTCTTTTTATTTATTTTTTAATTTGAGGTCTCTCTGTGATATCTATATGGAGATGTCAAATAGGAATTTGGTTGCATAGGTCTGAAGCGTGGCTCAGGGAATATAGATGGGAAGGTCCTCTGCTCCTAGGCGATGGCTGAAATCATGGCAATGGCAGGGGTTCCTGGGTAGGTGTCTAATAGCATAAGAACAGAAAAGGACAGACCGTGGGCTCCCACGTGTCCCTCGCTCTGATGTTTGCCCCTCCCGACAGCCTCCATAGGCAGGAGTCCCAGAAACCTCCCACTCTTCACAGTGCAAATGCTCTTGCCCATTTAATGCCATTGGCCTCCCTATCAACAAAGACAGCTCAGGAGACGTGGCACTGCATAGTTCATTTATCCCAGTCTGTTAGACCCACGTTTGTTGGATGTTACAGATGAAGGAGAACCAATACATCCTGCAGGGCCTTACAGAAGTAGAAAACGAACCCCACTTGCTCTCTACTTGCTAACACGAACACTTGCTCCCAGCCCTTCTGGCAAAATTCCCAGGAAGAAAATAAGGGGATGTGGGAGGAGTGTGTTTTCTTGGTGAGGCATGGCAACTGGCAGCCTCCTATCTAATAATAATTATTTGTATTCATCCAGAAATCTGTTCAACTAAGGAATTCAAGCTCAGAAGGAACTCGTCCTTGATAATACACATCACAGCTCCACAAAGTGTTTCTGTAATTTACTGTATCTGTGTCCGGGGGCTGTTTGAAGCACAACGTGTAACCCAAGGCTTCCAAGAATAAATAAGAAAAGTTGACTCCTGTTCTATAGTTAAGGACACTGTAAGGTCAATTCTCACACCAAAAGTCACAGCCCTCCTTCCCAATTTTTATTCCAGAACTCTTCCTGTGTCCTAACAATAGTTACCTAAAAAAACTTACCCTACCTTCTAATGGTTTTGTCAGTCTCAGCTCATGGACCAACCAATATTGGACCATTCAGGGGTTATTCAGTAAGCCGAAACCAAGTAAAGGATGATTTTGTACAAAATTGGCCTCAAACTATTCTGTCTAAAAATTTCTCTGCATTTTTATATCCTGTCCATTGTATACTGAATGCCAAGGTTATACATTAGAAATCATCTATGCATATGTTGTTTAAATTCCTTTCTCTAATTTGCTTATGGAGTGTTCATTCATTTCTGCTTGGATACCCCAAGAATGTGCAACAAACTATGGCCTAGGCCACTGCATGTAATTTTTATGTAGAACAACAAACTTACAGCTTTTTGGAGGGATTTTCCTCAGATTGAAGTCATCCACAACTGGGAACTTTTTCCTCTATTTAAGTCTTGTGAGCCAGGTACTATGGATACAAGATCCATGATAGATAAGAGCAGTGTTGATTAGGTATCTGCTATGTGCCAGGTACTAGGAGCTAGCAATGCTCTACATTTTCTCATCTAAGGCTCCCAGAAGCCCTCCACAGCAGGCACAGGCATGCCTGTGAAAGAGCTGAAGAAACAGGGACTTAAGGGGCAGAGTCAGGACTGGAATCCAGCTCTGAATTGTCTGACTTCAAAGCCAGTGTGATTTCCACTCTATGCAGGGGTCGATGATACTTAGTATTGGTTTGCTTTTCTCTCCACCACTGAAGCTGAAAACCTACCAGTCTTGGAGGCCGTCTGTCAATGACATACAATTGTGGGGTGCCAAATAGCTTGAGTGTTTAGCTGTGTTTTTATTTTTCCTATGAGGCAATACTCTTGTTAGTTTCTACTCAAGGGAGTATAAGATTTTTATACTTGCCTGATACTTACAAGATGGGTAAATGCAGTCAGATATTTAATTTCTCCACCGTGATTTTTTTATGGTGACGATGAAGATGCCTCATGTATTTTGCAGCACCGTTGGAAGAATGATTATGTGTGAGAATGTGTATAAACTGCCTTACAAGTTTTAATAATAATGGTGATATTACAATGTATTGAACACATGCATATGTATATGTTGACTTTAGGCAATATTAATATCTGTTTTACTTCATACATTTTCTATATATTCCCCTTGATTTATCTGTTCCATGCATTGTTCTAATAGCTTTATCGGCCTCGTCTAATATCATACTCACAGCAGTTCTGAAAGCAAGAAACTATCATTACCCTCATTTCACAGATGAAAGAACTTCAAACACACTTCCACAGGCACATAGCTGAGGTGGTATTGGAAGTGGAAATTGAACCCAGGCCCCCCCATCTCAGAGTTTGTACGTTAGTTCACTACACAGAGGAGGAAGAAGAGGCTTGCCGGGGCTCCTCAGCTCTGCAGTAAAGGCGGTTATGGTTCAAACACAGGTCTGCTTGGCTGCAGCTGCCCTCCTTCCCTGTTCTCCTGCCCGACTCAGTGTTCAGGAAGTGGTAGCGCCTTTTACTACTACATTTCATTGACACTCTAGAATAACCATATCTTTATTAAACGTGTACCGAGAGCACACTGTGTGCACCGGGGTTAGAGAGATGATTCCGACACATTCTCTTAGTAGGAGACACAAATATGACCAGAGGGTTTCAAAAGAAGGCACCAAATACAATGGCAGAGGAAGAATTAGTATTCCAAAATCTTAAGAAATGTTCAAAAACCTGAAACTAGTAAACGATTCAACAAGGTCAGAGAGTACAAAGCCTTTTTGAAAGAAGAAAAAAGGTGGAGTACATACACTTCTCAATTAGCAAAGTTCAGTAATCAATAAATTGTGATACTGGGATAAGGATATACAAATATGAATATATATGTCAGTGGAATAGAATTCAGAGTACAAATATAAGTCCCTATATTTATATTTATGTTCAACTGACTTGTTACAAAGCTTCGAAGACAATTCGATGGAGAAATAAAGGGCTCTTGAATAGATGGGGCTGTGATAACTGGATGTCTGCATGGAAAAGAATTAAATCATAGTCCTCTCACACATTAACTATAAACATACTCTATGAATGATGCAAAGAATCAAACTTTTCAAATCTAGACTACCACAAAGGTATATTACAAATAGCGCATAAGTAAAAAGAAAATTCGTAATGCAAGAAGATATTGCCCCCAGTTAGCATTTACTCTATTTTTTTTTTTCTGAAAGAATTACACAGGGCAAATTAGGAGTAGCGTATCAGAAAACAGTGCTAGCTCTCGTTCACATTTTCTGCATTCACATCCTAATTTAAACTTTACTCGCACAGTAACTGTAGATATGTTATCTAACTTCTCTGTTCTTCAGTTGCTTTACCTGCACCATAGGAATAATTAGTAGTTTCTGTCTCATGGGTTTTGTTGTGACAATTCAAATGGTTCATACACATCGGGTCTCTAGAGGAGTCTTTAGCAGATTGGAAACTCTGTAGGTGTTTAAGTGTGATCATCACCATTGTACAATTGAGGGGAGGAATAAGTTTTTAAGAACCTGTCTTCTCACATTATTCTCGTTTGTTTCATTCAGGTGTCTTCAATGCCCTGGGTTTGCCTGTGACCCAGTGCCCACTGGGTCTGAATGCCAAAGGACTTCCTCTAGGTATCCAGGTCGTGGCTGGACCCTTTAATGATCACCTGACCCTGGCTGTGGCCCAGTACTTGGAGAAAAGTTTTGGGGGCTGGGTCTGTCCTGGAAAGTTGTAGTATGGCCTTCTCACAGTTTGTGAGTGTGTGTGTGTATTTCTATAAGCTGGGTGAGATCAAGCACCAGCCAGCAAGTAAACACAATTGTAACATTATCACCTATTTAGGTATTCTTTCCACTCTTCTTTCCTTCAGTAACTGTTGGCTTTCATGTGGTCATACTTCATTCCTGCCCTCAGTTTACTGGAGGAGATAGGCATGTAAATGAATGTGTGCAATAAAGTTTTCAATATGCTGTGATGGTGTCTTTTTTAGGTACAATAAGGAGATCACATAAGGAAATACTCAATTTGAATTGGAGAATCACAACCAACTTCATAGAGTAGATGATGCTGAAACTGAGATCTGTTTGTTGTGTTTTGTTTTTTTAATTGTTATTTGTTTTATTTTTATTCAGTTACAATTGTCTGCATTTTCTTCCATCCCTACACCCCACCCCAGGCAGTCCCACCTCCCTCCCCCACCTCTACCCTCCCCCTTGATTTTGTTCTTGTGTCCTTTATAGTAGCTCCTGTAGACCCCTCTCTCCACAATCCTCTCCCCACTCCCCTCTGGCTACTGTTACATTTTTCTTAATTTCAATGTCTCTGGTTATATTTTGTTTGCTTTTTTCTTCTGTTGATTATGTTCCAGTTAAAGGTGAGGTAATATGGTATTTGTCCCTCACTGCCTGGCTTATTTCACTTAGCATAATGCTCTCCAGTTCCATCCATGCTCTTGCAAAGGGTATGAGCTCCTTCTTTCTCTCTGCTGCGTAGAATTCCATTGTGTAAATGTGCCATAGTTTTTGGATCCACTCATTTGCTGATGGACACTTAGGTTGCTTCCAGTACTTGGCTATTGTAAATTGTGCTTCTATGAACATTGGGGTGCACAGGTTCTTTAGGATTGGTGTTTCAGGGTTCTTAGGGTATAATCACAGCAGTGGAATTGCTGGGTCAAAGGGCAGTTCCATTTTTAGTTTTCTAAGGAAATTCCATAGCGTTTTCCACAGTGGCCTCACCAGTCTGCATTCCCACCAACAATGTTCTAGGGTTCCCTTTTCTCCACATCCTCTCCAACATTTGTTGGTTGATTTGTTTCTGTTGGCCACTCTGACTGGTATGACATGGTACCTGATTGTGGTTTTATTTTGCATCTCTGTGATGGCTAGTGATGCTGAGCATCTTTTCATATGTCTCTGGGCCCTCTGTATGTCCTCCTTGGAGAAGTGTCTGTTCAAGTCCTTTGCCCATTTTTCAATTGGGTTGTTTGTCTTCCTGGAGTGGAATCGTGTGAGTTCTTTATATATTTTGGAGGTCAGGCCCTTGTCTGAGGTGTCCTTGGAAAATATGTTTTCCCATACTGTTGGTTCTCTTTTCATTTTAATGCTGTTTTCTTTAGCCCTGCATAAGGTTTTTATTTTGATGAGGTTCCATTTGTTTATTCTTTCCTTTATGTCCCTTGCTTTAGGAGATGTGTCTGTGAGGATGTTGCTGCGTGGAATGTGTGAGATCTTTCTGCCAATGTTTTCCTCTAGGACTTTTATGGTGTTATGACTTATATTTAAGTCTTTATTTTTAATTTTAATTGTTTTATTGTTATTCAATTACAGTTGTGTGCCTTTTCTCCCCATCCCTCCACCCCACCCCAGCTGAACCCCCTCCCTCCCCCATCATCCCCCTTGATTTTGTGAGTTTATTTTTGTGTATGGCATAAGTTGGTGATCGAATTTCATTTTTTTGCACGTACCTGTACAGATCTCCCAACACCATTTGTTGAAGAGGCTGTTTTTGCTCCATTTTATGCTCCTGCCTCCTTTATCAAATATTAATTGACCATAAAGACTTGGGTTTATTTCTGGGCTCTCTGTTCTGTTCCATTGGTCCATGTGCCTGTTTTTATGCCAGTACCAGGCTGTTTTGATTACAGTGGCCTTGTAATACAGTTTGATATCAGGTATTGTCATCCCTCCTGCTTTGTTCTTCTTTCTCAAAATTGCTGCCGCTATTCGGGGTCATTTATGGTTCCATATAAATTTCTGAAATGTTTGTTCTATATCTGTGAAATACGTCATAGGTACTTTAATAGGGATTGCATTGAATCGATTAATCGCTTTGGGTAGTATGGCCATTTTGATGATGTTAATTCTTCCAATCCATGAGCATGGTACATGCTTCCATTTGTTTGTGTCTTCCTTAATTTCTTTCTTCAGTGTTGTGTAGTTTTCTGAGTACAGGTCTTTTACCTCCTTGGTTAGGTTGATTCCTAGGTACTTTATTTTTCTTGTTGCTATATCAAATGGGATTTTTTTCCTGATTTCTGTTTCTGCAGTTTCGTTGTTGGTATACAGGAATGCCTTTGATTTCTGAGTATTGACTTTGTATCCAGCTGTTTTGCCAAATTCATTTATTAGGTTGAGTAGTTTTTTGGTGGAGTCTATTGGATTTTCCATGTACACTATCATGTCATCTGCAAACAGTGACAGTTTCATTTCCTCTTTTCCAATTTGGATGGCTTTTATTGCTTTTTCTTGTCTGATTGCTGTGGCTAGGACTTTCAGTACTATGTTGAATAGGAGTGTTGAGAGAGGGCATCCTTGTCTTGTTCCTGATCTTATTGGGAAAGCTCTATGTTTTTGTCCATTGAGTATGATGTTGGCTGTAGGTCTCTCATATATGGCCTTTATTATGTTGAGGAATGCTCCCTCTATTCCCACTTTGTTGAGGGTTTTTATCAGAAATGGGTGCTGTATCTTATCAAATGCTTTTTCTGCATCTATTGATATGATTAAGTGGTTTTTGTCTTTGCTTTTGTTTTTGTGGTGTATTGTGTTTATTGATTTGCGAATATTGTACCATCCTTGCATCCCTGGGATGAATCCCACTTGGTCATGGTGTATGATCTTTTTAATGTATTGCTGGATGCGGTTTGCCATTATTTTGTTGAGGATTTTAGCATCTATGTTCATCAGTGATATTGGCCTGAAGTTTTCTTTCTTTGTTATGTCTTTATCTGGTTTTGGGATTAGGATGATGTTGGCTTTGTACAACGAGTTTGGGAGTCTTCCATCTTCTTGAATTTTTTGAAATAATCTGTGGAGGATGGGGGTTAACTCCCCTTTAAATGTTCTGTAGAATTCTCCTGTGAAACCGTCTGGTCCAGGGCTTTTGTGTGTCGTAAGCTTTTTTCATTACTGTTTCAATTTCATCAGGCGTTACTGGTGTGTTCAGGCTTTCTGCTTCTTCTTCATTGAGTTTTGGAAGGTTATATTTTTCTAGAAATTTGTCCATTTCATCTAAGTTTTGAAATTTTTTGGCATACAGTTCCTCATAGTAATTTCTTTAATCCTTTGTATTTCGGTGGTATCAGTTGTAGTCTCTCTTCTTTCATTTCTGATTGTGTTTATTTGGGTCCTCTCTCTTTTTTTCTTGATGAGCCTGCTTAAGGGCTTGTTGATTTTGTTTATCTTTTCAGAGAACCAGCTCCTGGATTTGTTGATCCTTACAATTGTGCTTTTAGTCTCTATGTCATTTAATTCTGCTCTGATCTTGGTTATTTCCTTCCTTCTACTTGCTCTGTGTTGTCTTTGTTATTGTTCCTCAAGTTCTTGTAGGTGTATGGTTAGGTTGTTTATTTGAGCTGTTTCTATTCTTTTTAGGTAGGCCTGTATCACTATAAACTTCCCTCTCAGGACTGCCTTTGCTGTGTCCCATAGGTTTTGGATTGTTGTGAGTTCATTTTCATTTGTTTCCAGAAACTTTTTGATTTCTTCTCTGATCTCATTTTTCACCATTCATTGTTTAATAGCATGCTATTCAATATCCATGTTTTTTAATGTTTTGGGGTTTTTCCTTGAGATTTGTTTGTAGTTTCAATCCCTTATGGTCAGAGAAAATGCTTGATATGATTTCAATTTTCTTGAATTTGTTGAGGCTTGCTTTGTGTCCTATCATGTGGTCTATCTTTGAAAATGTTCCATGTGCATTTTAAAAGAATTTGTGTTTCACTTCTTTGGGATGAAAGGCTCTCTCTATATATCAGTTAAGTCCCTTTCATACAAGGTCTTGTTGAATGCCACAAAATCTTTGCTGATACTTTATTTAAAAGATCTGTCCATGTTTGACAGTGGGGTATTAAAATCCCCTACTATAATTGTGTTGCTGTCAATATCTTTCTTGAAGTCCTCCAAGATTTTTTTTATGTATTTGGGTGCTCCTATGTTGGGAGCATATATATTTACAATGTTTATGTCTTCTTGCTGTATTTTTCCTTTGAGTATTATGAAGTGGCCATCTGGGTCTCTCTTTATGGCCCTTTTTTTGAAGTCTATTTTGTCTGATATGAGTATTGCTACCCTTGCTTTTTTTCCCTGTCCCTTTGCTTGGAATATTTGTTTCCAGCCCTTCACTTTCAGTCTGTGTAGGTCTTCTGTCCTGAGATGGGTCTCTTGTAGGCAGCATACGTTTGGGTCATGCTTTCCTATCCATTCAGCTATTCTATGCCTTTTGATTGGAGCATTTAATCCATTTACATTTCAGGTCATTGTTGATAGGTATTTATTCATTGCCGATTCTTTGTACTTGTGTTCTTCCCTCTTTCTCTGTTTTCCTTCCTGTCCTACAGCAGCCCCTTTAGCATCTCTTGCAGAGCTGGTTTGGTGGAGGTATATTCTTTTAGACTTCTTTTGTCTGGGAAACTCCTTCTTTGGCCTTCTATCTTGATTGAGAGCCTTGCTGGGTAAAGTTGTCTTGGTTGCAGTCCTCTGGTTCTCATTACTTGGAATATTTTTTACCATTCTCTTCTGGCTTGGAGCATTTCCACTGAGAAGTCAGTTGCTAACCTTATTGGGGCTCCCTTGTATGTTACTTCCTTTTTTTCCCTTGCTGCCTTTAGGATTCTTTCTTTATCTTGGAATTTTGCCATTTTAATTAAGATGTGTCTTGCAGTGGGCCTCTTTGTTTTCCTCTTGTTTGGGACTTTCTGTGATTCCTGGATTTGTATGACTTTTTCTATTATCAAATTAGGGAAATTTTCCATCATTACTTTTTCAAACAGGTTTTCTATCCCTTGCTCTTCCTCTTCTCCTTCTGGTATCCCTATTATACGGATATTATTGCGTTTCATGTTTTCCTGCATTTCCCTTAACCCCTGTTCATTCTTTCTGAGCCTCTTCCTTTTCTTGCTCATTCTGGGTGTTTTTTTCTACCTTTTTCTCCAGTTCGCTGACCCGGTCCTCTGCTTCATCGATCCTGCTTTTGATTCCTTCTACTGTTCTTCAGTTCCGAAATTTTATTCTTTATTTCCTCTTGTTCCTTGTTGATAGTTTCTATTTCCTTTTTCATGTTGATACAGGTTGCAGTGAGTTCATTGTAGTTTCCCTGTAGTTTTTGGTAATTCTGCGTGAGTTTTTGGTGTAAACTTCTGTGGTGGAATACCTATGAGATTCAGTGTACATTCTCTTTGATCTCCCCATCTTACTGATCTTGGGCTGTGGTTTTTGTTGGCTCTGTGTATGTCATTGGTTGTTGGTTCTTGTTGGGTCTTTCTTTGGTGGGTCTTTCCCACCAGCTGGTTATCTGAGGGTCAGTCTGTCCCCCACCTCTTATCTTCTGTTGTGCAGGTGTTGGTAGGTAGTGTTGGAGCTGGTTCTTCCATGTGTACAAGGTTTTGAGGCTTTTCTCTTGCTCTTGTTCAGTTGTTTGTTCTTAGTAATTTCTTCACTATTTAGTTGTATTTTCAGATAGGTCCTGGGTTGACTTTGTGTGGCTTCCCCTCCCTCCTTCACCTCCTTCTCTTCTTATCTGTTGGTGTTTCCTTTGTTGGTGGGTCTCCTCTTCCAGGAGGAATCCTGGTGTTCCCAAGTTCTACCCCATCTTTTTTTATGATAGGACTTCTCCGGGCTATGCGTGTGCGTGCAGAGCCTTCCTTGATTCACACTCTTCCTGGTGCCTGTGGTCTCAGTTCCCTCTGAGATGAGGTACAGACACTCCCCGGTGGGTGGGCATACTCCCGGGTCGCTGGGCACCCTCCCCCGGGTGGTGCCTGCAGTCTCAGCTCCCTCCAAGATGAAGTTCGGGCACTCCCCAGTCTCTGGGCACACTCCCGGTCGCTGGGCACCCTCCCCCGGGTGGTGCCTGTAGTCTCAGCTCCCTCTGAAATGAGGTGTGGACACTCCCCAGTGGATGGGCACACTCCCTGGTCGCTGGGTGCACTCCTGTTTGCTGGGCACCCTACCCCGGGTGGTGTCTGTAGTCTCAGCTCCCTCTGAGAAGAGGTGCGCACAGTCCCCCGACGGGTGGCGGGGTGGAGAGGAGACTGGAGCTGTTGCTGCAGGGGAATTCCTCAAAGTGCCCTAGAGGGCCTTTTTCTTTTTGGGAAAAATCCCCCGCTCATTCCTGTGGCTCTCTCCGTACAAGGAAGGCCTGTCCTCTCACACAGCCCACCTCTCCTGCTAGGCCGGGGACTGTCCGGGCCAGGATCCCAGGCGGCCCAACTTTCAAAATCTCCTCAGCCAGCGCCCGCGGTCTCCCTGGGTTTACCACTTTGTCCTTATTCCCCTCCCTGCGACTTCAGGCAACCACGTCTCTCACAGTGTTGCTCAGGCCTTGTTTGGCAGGGGAGGGGGCCGTTAATCCGGCTCTCTCCCAGGAGTCCTGCAGCAGGCCTGGCAGGGCAGGCCTGGGGCTGCAGCTGCCCTGGTCCCTGCGTTGGTCCCAGGGACCTTTTTGTCCTGAAACAATCCCCTTACCTTCTGTTTTCTCAGTGTCCTCTGTACTTTTTGGTTTCCTATCTTCATAAACGCTGGGCTGCTTTTGGCTGTTTGCTTTGTTTCTCAGTAGAGTGGGTAGGTGTTTCACCCAGGTGCAGGGGGAAGTTAACTCTGCTCCCATCTATCTCGCCACCATCTTCTCTCAAAATCTGAAACAGAGATTGAAACATGGTTATGTGTTTGCCAGCTAGGCCACGAAGGGAGGGAATTCCACTTAGGAGCATTAGTGACAAAGAGAAGTCATGACAGCCACACAGTGAATTCATGTCCGTGTGAGTTAGTATGAACACTGAGGAGCTGGAGAGGAGGATGGAAGCAGGTAAGATGCAACAAGAAACCCTCTTCCAACATTATCAGAAAAAGTCTATGTCGTAGGTCTGTCCACTAAGAGGGTCTAGAAATCAGTGCCATCTTGGCACAAATAATCTAATATAGCACCTAGATCGTCATTTCCAAATACCTCTTCCCAATGAAAAGAACCAGAACTTCTTGGAGAAAAGCTGATTCTAGGACTAAGAGAGGGAAACTGTAAGAGGAGCCTGGAAGAGATTGCTGTGCTAGAAAGTTATGAAGTACAGAAACCTGAAGGACAATGTATCAAAATGGCACAGGACCACTTTAAAGAGGTTCTCACTGGCCAAACTTGGGGCAATTTGAATACCAATGTGAATAACAGTGACGGGCTATAACTGAAATGGGAGTGGAGGTGCGGAAAAATAGATATAGATCTAGGTATTGAGGTAGAAGTAGACATACATGATGTATATTTTGATAGTTACAAAATGAATTTCTAAGGCCTGTTATGTATAACAATAAATAATATATCAAGCAATAGAGTTATATATAAAGTTATATATGTTTATATTTTATAAATACATAAAGTGTGTGTTTATATAACATTTTATAAATATAATATAAACATAAATTAATATAAATAAAATGAATGCACATAACTCATAAAACTATTTTATGGTTATATGTAATATAACCATAAAATAGTGTAGGGTTAGAAATACATAACAACAGGGGGAGAAAGGGAGAAATTGGGAAAACTGTAATACCATAATCAATAAAATATACTTCAAAAAGAGAAATACGTAACAATAGACGGAGGCGTAGGTGAAACACGCGTCACCTCTGTGCACAAGTATAGCAAAAAATACAGCTACACCGCAAAACAAATATCACCCAGAATTGTCAGAAAATCAAGCTGTATGGAAGTCCAACAGCCAAGGAGTTAAAGAAGCCACATTCATCCAGAAGCTCGGAAGGGTGGAGATGCATAGAGGTGTGAAAATGTGGAGTGGTGCACAGAGGTGCAGAGATGGGAATGGGTGGTCCCGATACACATAGGTGGATAAAAAACGGGAAGGACACCTCCAGAGTCGGGTCCCAGTGCCAGGAAGATAAGTCCCTGTAACTTCTGTCTGCAAAAGCCAGTGGGGGTTGGGGCAGTGGAAGAAACTGCATCCTCTGAAAGGGCCTGCAACAGGCTTAAAATTCACACAGACACACCCCCGTCTGGCATGCAACAACTGGTAACAGCAGGAAGGGCACCAGTGGCGTCTGGGGAGAAAATGAAGTGCAAGTGGGGAGACAGCTTCCTCCGGAGCAAAACTCCAGAGGCCAGGCAGCAGTATTGTCCCCTCTGCAAGCCCTCCCCCACACAGAGCCACAGAGAGGTGACGTGGATTGCCCCACCCTGGCAATTTCTTAAGGCTCTGCCCCATACAACTTAACAGGTGCGCTAGGACAGGGAGTCAAAGCAGCTCAACCTCATACACAGAAACAAACACAGGGAGACTGCCAAAATGTGGAGACAAAGAAATATGACCCAAATGAAAGAAAAGAACAAAACCCCAGAAAACGAACTGAATGAAATGGAGATAAGCCACCTATCATAGGGACACTTCAAAACAGCAGCTATCAGGGGGCCCCAGGAACTCACTGGGCATTTCAGTGCCATAAAAAGCCCCAAGCAGAAATGAAGGTTGCATTGAATGAAATAAAGAAAAATCTACAGGGAACAAACAGTGGAGAGGATAAAGCCGAGAATCAAATCAACGATTTGGAACATAAAGGAGGATAAAGCGTTCAGTCAGAACAGCAAGAAGAAAAAAGAATTCCAAAAAAACCAAGGAGAGCCTTAGGAACCTCTGGGACATCTTTAAACATGCCAACATCCAAATCATAAGGGTGCCAGAAGGAGAAGAGGAAGAACAAGAAAATAAAAAGTTATTTCAGCCCTGGCTGGTGTGGCTCAGTGGACTGAGTACTGGCCTGCGGACCAGAGGGTCACCAGTTCAATTCGCAGTAAGGGCATATGCCTGGGTTGTGGGCTAGGACACCAGTGTGGGGAGGGGGCACACGAGAGGCAACCACACATTCATGTTTCTCTCCTCTTTTTCCCTCTCTTCCTCTCCCTAAAACTAAATCAATATAATCTTTAAAAAAAGAAAACTTATTTGAGAAAATAATGAAAGAAACTGCCCTAATTTGATGAATGAAATTGACATGCAAGTCCAGGAAGCACAGAGCATCCCAAACAACATGGACCTAAAGAGAACCACACCAAGACATATCATGATTAAAAATGCCAACGGTTAAGGAAAGAATCTTAAAAGCAGCAAGAGAAAAGCAGACAATTACCTACAAAGGAGTTCCCATAAGACTGTCAGGTGTTTTCTCAAAAGAAACTTTGCAGGTGAGAAGGGGCTGGCAAGAAGTATTCAAAGTGATGAAAAGCAAGGACCTGCATCCAAGATGACTCTATCCAGCAAAGCTATCATTCAGAATGGGAGGGCAGATAAAGTGCTTCCCAGACAGGGTCAAGGTAAAAGAGTTCATCATCACCAAGCCCTTATAGGAAATGCAAAAGGGACTTACCTAAGAAAAAGAAGATCAACAGGATGAACATTAAAATGGCAATAAATTTACAACTATCAATAATTGAATTTAACAAGACACTAAGCAAACAAGCAAAACAGGGACAGAATCATAGCTATGGAGATCATTTGGAGGGTTATCAGTTGGGAGGGAGAAGGAGGAAAATGGGGGGAAAGGTGCAGGGATTCAGAAGCCCAAATTTGTGGGTACAAAATAGATGGGGGGGAAGGGTGATAAGAAGTGTATAAAAACGGAGTAGTCAAAGAACTTGTATGCATGACCCATGGACATGAAGTAAGAGGGGTTTTGCTGGAGGGAATGGGGGTACCGGATGGAGGGAGAAAGAGGTAAAAATTGGGATAACTATAATACCATAATCAATAAAATATATTTAAAAAAGAAAAACGAGGAAAAACTACATGACAATAGACTTTGAAAGTCATCATCTTACAACTATCAAAAAATATTTAATTCAGACATGACTCAGCAATGGATGCTAAAACCATTGGATAAAACTTAGGGAACACTTCTTGGGAAACTGTTTCAGTCTCAAAATATCTCTTGTATAATCTTACTCATTTCAAGAGTGGGGGATGTTGACTTTCAAGTGGAGACATGTGGGTGACATGTCCTTAATCAAATGATCAAAATTCACATGCACAATGCTAAGAAAAATTAATATCACATGCCTTCTGGTGAAATGCACCGAAAGGGATATGTCATTCGTTCCCTGCTGTTCCTTCCAAAAATGTGTCACTTAGAGGTAGGCTATGTATGTGTGGGGACAGGGGGTACATGGGAAATCTCTGCACTTTCTCTTCCATTTTGCTGTGAACCTAAAACAGCGCTAAAACAAACTAAAGTCCTAATAAAATCAAAATGCAGGGTTGAAGATTATTAAGAATTTCGAGCCCTGGCTGGTGTGGCTCAGTGGATTGAGAGCCGGCCAGTGAACCAAAGGGTCACAGGCTGGATTCCCAGTTGGGGCACGTGCCTGGGTTGCACCCCAGGTCCCCAGTAGGGGGCATGTGAGAGGCAACCATTCAGTGATGTTTCTCTCCCTCCCTTCCCCTCTGTCTAAAAATCAATAAATGGCAATCTTTATTTATTCTTTAAGTGACTTTACCTTTAGTTTTCTTAATTGGAAAGAGCAATAACATTTACTAAGCACTTTTTAATGTACATTTGTGGCAGTCGATTTTTTAATTTAAAAATTAAGAAAACATTTTCAGGTTTATTAAGACACAGTTGACAATGACATTGTACTAGTTTAAGGTACATAACAGAATGATTTGATATAGGTATATGAGTACAGGCGCTACAGGTTTGGCTAACACCCATCACCTTCTATACTTACAGTTGCTTTTCTGGTGATGAGAACTTTTAAGATCTACTCTCTTAGCAATTTTCAAAGATGCAATACAATCAAACTCTTGAAAAATAATTTAGGGATGGCAACAGCAGTGCATTAAATCAAGCCGGGGCTCTTTGATGCGTAGCTGCAGGCCCATGAAGCCAGGCCCGTTGCCCACTGGATTCCTGAAAGTCACAGGGAGGAAAATAGAGAAGCTGAGTCACGTCCTCAGCAGAGCTCCAGGGGGCCGCCAATTCACTTCCGCCACCAGATCAGAGCCACCGCCCTGGCTGTGGTGCTGTTCTCCAGCTCTGCTTACCATTCGGTGAACTCTCACTCCTTCCAATCCATTCTCTCCTGGTTTGGTAAAGAAACCAAAAATAAATAAATAAAAGACAGACAGAAAGGGAGGGAGGGAGGAAAAGAATCAGACAAATCCCAGTTTATGGACACTTTACCAAATAAAGGGCCCACATTCTTTTTTTTTTTTTTTAATTTTTATTGTTATTCAATTACAGTTGTATGCCTTTTCTCCCCATCACTCCACCCCACCCCAGCTGAACCCACCTCCCTCCCCCACCTCCACCCTCCCCCTTGGTTTTGTCCATGTGTCCTTTATAGTAGTTCCTGTAATCCCCTCTTCCTACTGTCCCCCCCCCCCCCCCCCGGCTATTGTTAGATTGTTCTTAACTTCAATGTCTGTGGTTATATTTTGTTTGCTTTTTTCTTCTATTGATTATGTTCCAGTTAAAGGTGAGATCATATGGTATTTGTCCCTCACCACCTGGCTTATTTCACTTAGCATAATGCCCATCAGCAAACGAGTAGATCCAAAAACTATGGTATATTTACACAATGGAATTCTATGCAGCAGAGAGAAAGAAGGAGCTTACACCCTTTGCAACAGCATGGATGAAACTGGAGAGCATTATGCTAAGTGAAGTAACCCACATTCTTTAAAACAATAAAATGAATCAGAGGCTAGGGAAGGCTGAGAAACTCTTCCAGATTAAAGGTGACGGAAAACATGTGATATCTCAGTGCTGTATGTGACCTTGGATGGGAAAATAAAGGTGACAGCAAGGACAACAGTAAGGCAATTGGCAAAGGATGAGTATGGGATTTATATCAGATAATGTGTCATTGTGGAAATTCCTGAATTTTATAATTACACTGTAGTTATGTAAAAGAGCACCCTTATTCTTATGAGGGTGGGGCTGGGAGCAAGGTGAGGGGGTTTGCTGCATGTGAGACAGTGTAGAAGGATAAAACCTTGGAAATATCACAGGATACAAATATGACTGACTTGATGTTGTTTTTTGTGTCCAGGATACCTTTATAATAGTGATAAAGAGCTGGACACTCATTAGCTTCTTTAAAGCTTTCAAGAGCAACGATGTGAAGTACAGGTATTGTCCTCACTTCACAGGTAAGGAAACTGAGACATAGAGAGAATTAATCCTTTGTCCAAGATGACACAGCCTGTAAGTGGCAAAGTGTCTGTCCTATGATCCAGAGAGTAGCTACCTCCCTCAGAAAACTCTACGTCGTTTATTGTGTTTGTTAAGTCGCTTTTGTCTTCAAACAACAGAACACCTTGATTCAAACTAACGTACAACCTTGTATAACAGGCATTCCAGTGGTAGGGTGAGGTCCAGACAAGTTGCTTATAAAGTGCATTGGGAATGGTGTCAAGGGCCCAGGTCTCCTCAATCTCCGTGCTCTGCTGTCCGCAGTGGTAGCCTCCTCTTCAGGCTGGTCCCCAAATGGCTGTCCCAGATCCAGCCTTCATATCCAGGTAAGGTAATGTTCAGGGACAGAAAGGACCATCTTTTCCGGGTTCTCTTTTTTATGGGGAAGGAAACTTTTCTGGCAGTAAACTCTCAAGGAGCTATCACCCATCAGCACATTGGGCAGCGATGGGTCACACACTCATTCCTGAACTGTTCTGTGCCTGGTCTTAATTTATACAAGAGACTGAGTGACAACATGGAGGGGTCAGTGTCGTTGGAAGAAAAATCTGACATTACTCAGAGTTCCCCTAGAAACAAGAGACACAGCTCACCATGCAGGACCACACAAGGAACTCCCAGTTTTGGCCAGGAAGCAGAAGGAACAAGGAGAGAGGCTAGGCCAAAAGCCTTTATGGGGCTTCTCAGGGAAAAGGCAAGGCGGGGTAAAGTGATGTGGGTCCAGAGGTGTCAGGGGTGCCGTGCATGCAGCAGACAAATCCACACAGACTGCAGAGGTCCTGTGGAGAAAAGGGAGGGCATGGCCACTCTGAGTGAGAGAGCGCCCCACCTGGACAGGCTTTTATTGCTTTTCTGGGAGCATTACTTCAAGGAAGGTCCTCATTTATTATGCACTGAAAAGGATGTTGCTGTTTACTTCTCACACATAACAAAGAAAAGGATGTTGCAAAGGCAAGGGGAAAAGCGGCCAAACTGGTTACGCTCCATCCTTGGGAGGATTAACACAGACTTTAGGAAGTTACTTTAAAGATATGCAGAAAACATTTGCTGCCTCAATTCAGGGTGAGAGACTTTTAGCAAAAGCAAGCCTCAGAGCACCCCAGGTACAATGCAGGCCTGGCTCCCCACGGAAAGCGGATCTGTGGCGCTGGCTCCTGTGTGCTGCCTTGTGCCTGTCAGTTTTCCAGACCAGGGCTGGGCCACCTTCCCCAAGCCACACGGACCGGTTCCCTCTAGTCAAGTACACAGCTTGCATTTGAGAGGCAGCCAAATGGCTTTTTGAAGATGCCGAAACATCGTAAGATGCAGAAAACATTTTAAATGTTATTCAAACATGCACTACTCACTGACAATAAGAATGGCATTACCTTGACTTGCTTCAACAAATGACTTTGCAGTAACAGGGACGTGGGAGCGTCAACCCCACTGTCCACTGCAGAAAACAGCGCTGATGTGAGCAAGTGGGCTGTGGGTATGTGTATGTGTGCGTATAGGAAGGAGAGCCCATTTCCAGAGTCAGGCTGACACAGTAAAAACACACTGTTGCATGTGGTAACACAAAGACAGATGAGGGTGGGGAGAGCTAACATCTGGTTCACATGTTGTTTAGTGTCTGATGGCAACAGCCTGAAAAGCTTAACCACTGAAAGTACAAAAATTCAACATCCCTAGGCCTCTATTTACTCGTCCCTTGCAAGTGCTTGGTCGAGACTTACCCATGTTTTATTCCAGGGCTGACCAACCATCCTCCATCAGACTGACAAATTCTGTCTGTAGCTTTTTGATGGAAGATTTTATTGATGTATGTTTTTAGAGAGGGGAAGGGAGGGAGAAAGAGAGGGAGAGAAACACCATTGTGTGGTTGCCTCTCCCACACCCCTACCTGAAGCAGGGTGCAGCCAAGAGGAGGGCCCCAAGAAGGGATTTGTAATGGGGTCCAGGACTCAGGGTGTCCAGGAAATATTAGAAAAATGTATGTAGGATGTCCTCACCCCCACAGGCCTGAGCCAGGGGGGATGGGACACATGGAACAGGGCCATTCAGAGTTGTTTTGGGTAGCAAGAGCTTTGCAGCTAACCCCTGGCACAGTCATTTAACATATCTATAACCTTTAACTGGTTTCATGGATGTGTTAAGTAGCTGTGGCCCTGCTTTGAGCCAGGGGGATGGGACAAAATTCCACCCAGGATGGGACTGGGAAGTAACTCCCCCTGGTTACAGGGCCTGCATGAGAGCGTGGAGATGATTGGCTCCACGCCATGGGGCCACACCTGCCCAGACTTACTATGGCAGCCCAGTAAAGCTGGAAGAATACAGGGATGCTGGCAGGTGTAACTGACTGTAGGAGGAGTCAGAAATGGGCTGCAAAGGAAGATGGGTGCTGGGATTTAAACCTAGGCCCAGCAGCCATAGGAAGAAGAGACCACGCGGCTCCAAAAGTAGTAGGGAGGACCACAAGGTTTTGGGGGGAGAAGAAGAGACCATGCGGCTCTGAAGGGAAGGAGAGACCACACGGCTTCAAAGTAGTGGGGAGGACCACAAGGTTTTAGGAGAGAAGAAGAGACCACGAGGCTCTGAAGTAAATGGGAGAACCACGAGGCTCTGAAGCAAGTAGATAGATAGAGGTCCATGTGGTTCTGAAGTGGGGAAAAGAGACCCCGCGATTCTGAGGGAAAGGAAGAGGACCACGAGGTTTTGGAGTGCTTCTTCTTGCCACACGGCTTAGGCAGCAGGAGAGACTTTGCAGCCATAGAGAAAGGGGAGAGAGGACTCTTGCTGGTGGGCCATGAGAAGGTGCCACACGGCTTTGGATTAACTGGAGATTGCAGCAGCCACACAGTGGATGGTGCCGGGAGCCTGAATCACGGACTTCTACATCTTTTCCTGAGACACGGTACCCCGGACTGGGCACAGGGAGAGGGAAGGACTGTGCATCTGTGGGTATTCTAGAGGACTTTAGTATCTTATTGAAGACATTAGGCCATTACTCTAAGTCTGTGTAACTTTTAAATAAACAATTCCTTTCCTTTTCACCAGTCTCTGGCATTGAGAGACGTCCTTCCTCTGGCGGCGGGCATTGCGAACCTAGCAGGTAGAGGCGTGGGGGAAGGAACCTCCAGAGACAGAAAGGCGGAATCCTTTCTGTAATAATTTATCGTGAAGGAACCACCCATGCCTTGCTCTGTAACATACCTACTGGGGACCTGGCCCACAACCCACGCATGTGCTCTCATTGGGAATCGAACCTGAGACCCTTTGGTTCTCAGGCCGGTGCTCAGTGCACTGAGCCACACCAGCCAGGCCTGTCTGTAGCTTTTATAATACCTTTAGTCAAGACTAGATGTTTTGCAGATGGGGGAAGCAGTCTTATTCCTTAAAACAACTTTACATGTCTCTGCTCTGATATTGTAGCACAACCTTAGGGAGCAACCTAACACCCCTTATTTCTGAGTTCTGGGTTATGACATTCCCCTTGTCCCCCTATGTGAACAGCACATCTGCCTCTTGGCCATTTCTCTCTGGCTTCCCCTTTTATAAAATGCTAGTAATAGGAATCCTTTCCCTTAACCACATTACTCTAGATCTGCAATACCAGGGCGCGATGACATCGTAACATTGCATAGATTGTGGGAATATTGTAACCTTGTAAGGTATTGTTAAAAAAGAGAAATTTTGCTGCCTACCAATTAATAGTTTAAAGACAGCTGATCTTCACAAGACAAGTAAACCGAGGACCAGAGAGCTTAACAAACTTGCTCAAACTTCACTGCTGGGGAGTGATGGAATTAGTTTTCTTTCTAGTTTTTATTGTTAACACTACTACAGACATCCCCATCTTCCCCCCTTTGGCCCCTCTACCCAGCCCCAGCCCCCTCGGCCTTCACCACATTGTTGGCCGTGTCCCTGGGATGCCCATATATGCACACGTGTTCTTTAGCTAATCCCTTCCAGTGCCCCCTCCCCACCTTCCCTCTGACATCTGTCAGTCTCTTCCATGTACTCATGCCTCTTAGTCATTTTGTCCGTCAGCTCATTTTGTTCAGTAGACTCCACATCTGAGTGGGATCGTACGGCACTTGGAATTAGTTTTCAGTTCTAAGCCTGTTGGGCTTTATGCCATGATACATTTTGTTGAAACCCATCAAAAGCACCTGCCTTGTAATGGAAGTTGGTACCTTTTGACTTCCAGTTGTAAGATAAATAAGTGCTGGGAATGGGACGTGCAACATGAAGACGGTAGTTAACACTGCTGTATGGTACATTTGAAAGTTGCTGAGAATGTAAATCGTAAAAGTTCTCATCACAAGGAAAAAATTAGTAACTGTAAGAGGTGACAGATGCTAACTAAACTTACCTATAGTAATCATTTTGCAATACGTGTCTGTTAAGTCATTATTCTGTACACACTACACTTACTTATATAGTGTTTATGTCAATTACATCTTAATATAACGGGAAAAAACACTTGCCTTTTCCCCGCTGGCTTCTAAATTCTTCAAATCTACTAAACAATTACTGCTACTCTCGGGAAGTTAAGACACTTGATCAAGAGACAATTTCCAAAGAGATACTGCTGGAAGCCTCTTTGTAGTTTCTTGGTTTCTCCCAGCAACTGGACCCTAAAAATGAAAGCTTTGAACAGCTCTAAGTGGTGCAAGGCTCAGAGGCAAGGCTGTCACGCCCCAGTTCCCAGGTTTCAGCTGTGTCGGGGGAGCAGTCACTCTGAGGATTTGACCCTGCATAAAAGACAGGGGGAACTTCATCTTCCTTGCGCTGAAAACTAATTTATGCATTTGTCTTCCCTGGAAAGGGCCTCAGAAGTGGATCCTTACAACTTCTTGATTCAGAAGATAAGTCCTGACAGTAGCCCTCGGGCCCGATGGCTTCAGCACATCGCTTCTGAGGTCTTCTCCACAGCTGGGGTTCAGACAGTGAATGAGACAGACAAAAGTCACTCTGTAAAACCAGTGTGGGACAATTCATTGTCTTTGTCCAAATCTATCACTCCTACTCTTTGGAAGGGAAAGGAAGTGTCTTGCTTTGGGATGAAGTAAAGGAGCTGGCACTGCATGAAGAGAAAGCAAGACCCACACAATCTGCAGCTAAGAAGGATGGAGAACGCCACGCAGCCCGTCACTCACTGTTGATGGGCCCCACTGTACCTGCTGCGTGGGCTTCATTCTGATACTACCCGTACTAGCCATATCCAAAGGTACTGTACGGTAGGATCTTGTCTACTACTTTCAGTATCTTCCCTGTGCATAACTTGTACGTGTGCTTTTCTACTTGTAAAAATTTGTCCTATAAAGTACATACTCTTTTGTGTATTGATTCTGTCACTTGAAATTATGACAATTTCCAAATGCTTTAAACGTTAGTATTTAGAAGTTAAAAAGGATTAAATAATACCATGGAAGTTCAGCAAGGAAATATAGAACAATATTTATCTAATTGCAGATAAGGAAAGGCTTTCTAAGCAGAGATACAAAAGCCGATATTTGCAAAATCTGATTCAGCTTCTTACAAATGAACATGCTGGCCCTGGCTGGTGTAGCTCAGTGGACTGAGCACGGGCTGCGAACTTAGGGGTCGCCGGTTCAATTCCCAGTGAGGGCATATGCCTGGGTTGCAGGCCAGGTCCCCAGTAGGGGGCGCATGAGAGGCAACCACACATGGATGTGTTTCTCTCCCTCTCTTTCGACTTCCCTTCCCCTCTCTCTAAAAATAAATAAATGAAATCTTTTTTTAAAAATGAACATGTTATACAGACAAGAACGCCCTAAAAATTAAATGGCAATTAAAGTTGTTAAAAGATGCTTCTAGCAATCCACAAGGAGAAAATATATGTAAACCTTTCAGAAGTCTGCAAAGACTATGAAGATGTAGCTTACTGGAAAATTGTTTAAGTCTCTCCCTGCACTTCTAGTAATCAACGGCGAATAAAATGAGATACCAGTGTGCACCTTTTAAATTGCTACGAGTGGTGGGTAAAGGATTGTGTTCAGGACTGCTGACACTTCATTCCCTCTTACGCTGCTATTGGGAGTGTGTGAACGCGTTACAATACTTAACCCTCTGATCAAAAAGCCTTTGGTTCAGTCATTTCCCTCATAGAGAAACATTCTCTAGGAAAGCCTGCGGCTGGGGCTCAGGCAAGGGGCCAGGCTCCCTGGAAGACTGAAGGCAGGGGGCGGGGCCACAGGGACTGTGGGGCAGGGCGAACGATGAAGAATGCAGGGCCTCCTGTGTGACGTGTGGGACTGAGTCATAGGGTCCCAGTGAGAATAGGGCCTAGGCGGAGGTGTCAGGACCCAGCAACGCCATGGCAACTAAGTCTCTCCAACAGTCAGTCTCCTTGGGAGCTCTAAGAGTCTTCGTCCATGGGGTCCTCGGGCAGTCGGATCCTGAGCTACAGAGAATCAGCCCTAACTGATCCGCATCAGTCAGAAGCCCAAGCAGGCCCCAGCTTTGTCACTGGCAACCGCAAACGCAAGTGGAGCAGGCCATCCGTGGGCCCAGAGTCTGAGGACAGCCCCGGGTCTCTAGATCGGGACCAGGAGCTACAGCAAGTCGTCCCACCAAACCATGGTAAAAAGCTTAAGATCACATCCGAGTGTGCTTACCAAACTTTATTTTTGAGTGGGGAAACCAGCGACATTAAAATCCGTGCTCTGGGGAAAGTATGGTGCTTACACAAAAAGTTTTTATGTCAGTCGGGTTACTTTGCTATGATGTTTACAGGTTCTTCGGAAGGCTCTCACAACGAGATTATTGACCTGGAGATTAATGACCAGAATGTAGATGCAGAATCCCTACACTTTGTACTAGGCTCGTTGTACAGGGACAAATACGTCCTAAGGGAGCCCCTTGGAGTTCTAGGAGTTTTGGCAACAGCACACCTGCTTCAAGTAGAGGACTTAATTCGGCAGTGTGAACAGACCATGGAGGACACAATGAATGGGAAAACTGTTTGTGGCTATTATGCCGCAGCGGAAACCTATGCTTTAGATTCTGTGAAGACAGGGTGCTTCGAATGGCTTCTCCACAATCTGATGACACATCCGAGTGTTGAGCTGTACAAAGAACTCAGAATAGATCTCATGAATCTGCTCGTCTCTTCTGCTAATCTACTAGTAATGCAAAAGGAAATAGATGTATACACCACACTTAAACAGTGGATGTTCCTTCGTCTTAACCCGGCTTGGAAAGGATCGATAGAAGAGCTCCTGGTTCACGCGAACAAGTGGCTTTCCAGGCACAGAGAATGTGCCGGTTGCATCGCCTTCCTGGAAACCAAACGAGGCAGAGCATTTCAATCAGTTTTTAAAAACTTGAGGTTCCAGCATATCATCTGTGACCCGGCCTCCACAAGAGTTATTGAGCGAGATGCTCTGATACCTTCAGAATGGTTATCACCTGTTTATAAGCAGCAGTGGTTTACCTTGCTTAGAGCACAACAATGCAGGCAAGTTGGGCCCCGACACATCAATGGAAACGAACTCGAAGAATGTAGCATGCGGTGCGGTAAAATGATTGTCAGGGATGGGAGGTACTCCTGGAAGTGGTCAGGTTTCAATTTTGGCTTTCCTTTACACGTCATCTTCACCAGCCATTATGTCATTTTCAAGCAAAACACGCTCCCTGAGCCACGTGATGCCTCGGATTGTCTACAACCTCTAAGAAATGTTGCGTTCCGATTAACGTTGGTATATTTCAATTCTAGTGGAAAGATAAGTTTCCACAAAACAACTGGATATAAACTCCTTACCTTTCAAAAGGACGAGGAACAACTGGTAATGAAGCTGGACAGCAGAGCTCTGAGATTCCCTTTATACGTCTTCTGTAACTTCCTGTTTCTACCATTAGAAAATCCATGAGAGTCATCTTGCCAATTAGGATACATTCGCATTTTGAAAACTTCTGATGATTCACGTCATTTATTGGCCCTCCTCTTAACCACGACAAAGATGACCAGTAACAGAAGTGAAATCTTTCAAAATGTAAAAACTGTCATAAGTGACTATCTTCGTTTTATTTCTATGGATTTAAGAATAAAAAATTTCAAGAAAATATCTGTGAAGCCAAATAGTGATTGCTGTTGGCATCTCTTGGTTTTCATTTGTCACCAACAGACAGCTCCAGATAGAAATGAGACTACCTGTCCAAGGAATCAAAATAAATTAACTAGTTAGATGAATTTTACCCTAACACTGAGACAAAATAAAGAATTCTCTTCCTTGCTAAAATTGTTGTGCAAATGTGCCTTTGACTGCGGCAATAGTGCAGGAGAAGAGTCAATCATGTACAGTTTTAAATAGCCAGACGATCGCAGGGTTGTTAACATTACGTACTTGCTCTATAATGTAGTGTTATTTTACAATTAATTTGCCACGTGGCCCATTTACTCTACGGTTTGGAGACCTTGTATTGCTGACTATTTATCTGGAAAAAAACTGTGTATCTCTTCCACACTTAAAGAGTGGAAAAATGGATTAAAGAATATACATACATATTATATCATTATATAGTATCGATATTATGTATTATAATATAGTACATCAACATGTATATCAGAAAATGTGTGTTATAAAATAGGTATAATTATAATTATATACTGACAGATAAAATACATCATAGGGTTAGATGCACTTTTATAGAAGATATAAAATTACATGTAAATAGGGAGAGAACCAAGATGGCGGCGTAGGTAGACACACTGCGCCTCCTCGCACAACCAGAACTGACAGAGAATCGAACAGCAAGGGGGACCAACACCAAGAAAATAGAAAATAACCATTCATCCAGACTGGTAGGAGGGGCGGAGGCGGGCACCGGGGTGGAGAGGACTCGCGTGGCTGTGGCGGGACTGAGACTGGCGGAGTGTGGGACAAATGGCGCAGGCAGTCCGAGCACTAGCAGACCCCGCGGCCCCACATCTGCGCAGATAAACCCAGAGGGCCGGACTCAGAGGGGCGGAGAGCGGGGCAGGCAGAGCAGCGGGTAGCACCCGGCGGCACCAAATTCGCCCACAGATAAACCTGACGAACGGCGGGCAACGAAGCAGACCATGCAACCCAGGGCTCCAGCTCCAGGAAATAAAGCCTCAAACCTCTGATTGAAGGCGCCCCTGGGGGTTGGGGCAGCAGCAGGAGAGACTCCCAGCCTCACAGAAGAGGTTGTTGGAGAGACCCACAGGGGCCTAGAGTGTGCACAGGCCCACTTACTCGGGAACCAGCACCAGAGTGGCCCAGTTTGATTGTGGGTATGGTAGTGAAGGATTGAAATCCGGAGGAGAGTGAGGCAGGCGCCATTGCTCCCACTCGGCCCCTCCCCCCCTCGTATAGCGTCACAGCTCAGCGACCAGCGTTACCCCGCCCTGGTGAACACTTAAGGCTCCGCCCCTTAAAGTAACAGACGCGCCAAGACAAAAAAAAAAAAAAAAAAAAAAGACCCAAATGACAGAACACTTCAAAGCTCCAGAAAAAATACAACTAAGCGACGAAGAGATAGCCAACCTATCGGATGCACAGTTCAAAGCACTGGTTATCAATATGCTCACAGACTTGGTTGAATCTATTCGAAAAACAGATGAAAAAATGAAGCCTATGCTAAGAGAAACAAAGGAAAATGTACAGGGAACCAATAGTGATGAGAAGGAAACTGGGACTCAAATCAACGGTGTGGACAAGAAGGAAGAAACAAACATCCAACCAGAAAAGAATGAAGAAACAAGAACTCGGAAAAATGAGGAGAGGCTTAGGAACCTCCCGGACGCCTTGAAACGTTCCCACATCCGAATTATAGGGGTGCCAGAAGGAGAAGAGGAAGAACAAAAAATTGAAAACTTATTTGAACAAATAATGAAGGAGAACTTCCCTAATCTGGCAAAGGAAATAGACTTCCGGGAAGTCCAGGAAGCTCAGAGAGTCCCAAAGAAGCTGGACCCAAGGAGGAACACACCAAGGCACATCATAATTACATTACCCAAGATTAAACGCAAGGACCTACATCCAAGATTACTGTATCCAGCAAAGCTATCATTTAGAATGGAAGGGAAGATAAAGTGCTTCTCAGATAAGGTCAAGTTAAAGAAGCTCATCATCACCAAGCCCTTATTATATGAAATGTTAAAGGGAGTTACCTAAGAAAAAGAAGATCAAAAATTGGAACAGTAAAAATGACAGCAAACTCACAGTTATTAACGGCCACACATAAAACAAAAACGAGAGCAAACTAGGCAAACAACTAGTTTGAACATGAGGGTTGTCATTAAGTGAGTGGGAGGGGGAGAGAGGGGGAAAGGTACAGAGAATAAGTAGCATAGATGATAGGTGGAAAATAGACAGGGGGAGGGTAAAAATAGTGTAGGAAATGTAGAAGCCAAAGAACTTATAAGTATGACCTATGGACATGAACTATAGGGGGGGAATGTGGGAGGGAGGGGGGTGGGCAGGATGGAGTGGAGTGGGGGGGGAAATGGGACAACTGTAATAGCATAATCAATAAATATATTTAAAAAAATTACATGTAAATAAATGTTTTTATTACTTGCAAAGACCAAAGAAAAATGAATTTTTTAATGGCTGAATAGGCACTGTAATGTAAAATCTATTTCCATAAAAACCAGTTATTCCTACGGATACACAGATATGAATAATTTGAAAGTATCTTTCCTTTTTATTTGTGCCTATATTTGGTTTACTTTCCATTTTACCAGAGTTTGTTGTGCTTGACCGCAGAGGATTTAAGGTGACATTTATTTCAAAACAGAAACCAATAGGATAAACATTATCCTTCTAAAATTATGTCTTCCAAGCAGTCCCCGATGCAGGAAGAGA
Source organism: Desmodus rotundus (assembly GCF_022682495.2). NCBI lineage: Eukaryota > Metazoa > Chordata > Mammalia > Chiroptera > Phyllostomidae > Desmodus > Desmodus rotundus. The sequence goes on from NC_071400.1 coordinate 62,062,499, forward strand.
GGGTCAACCTGTCCAGTACCTGGCAAAACTTTCAAAGATTTTAGAGTACCTGAAATGCTGCTTATGTTGGCTTCGATGATTGCCTGTTTCTATGAACATATATATCGATTATATCACCTACTAATTGAGCACCAAGCATGCAGTCAGGAGTAATTCATTTTAATGTGCTTACCATAGCCATCTTTCCGTTTTTATTTTCAAGGCCCTCACGTCCTCAAAAAGTGTAAGGATTTCGCAATAACTTACATCACAATTTTTTTTTTAAAGATTTCATTTATTTATTTTTAGAGTCGGGGAAAGGAGGGAGAAAGAGAGGGAGAGAAACGTCAATGTGCAGTTGCCTCTCATGCGCCCCACACCGGGGACCTGGTCAGGAAGCTAGGTGTGCGCCCTGACTGGGAATCGAATCAGGGACCCTTTGGTTCACAGGTCAGCGCTCAATCCACTGAGCCACACCAGCCAGGGCTACATCATGAATATTAATGACATATGTTTGAAATGTGTTTAGATTGAAAAGGTGAATTTTATCTAACTTTTCTACATGTTCTATTTTTTTTTCAATGGTTTCTCCACTCCGGAGATGAAGGAGATGGTATGGAATCTGCAAAATTTTGAGACATACGTATTTTCCAATCTATCTAGGGAAATGAGTGCATCTGCCAGTTGGTATCTCCTGAGGTTGAGGATTAACTCTGGGCATGCATAGAGTTCCATTTGTCCAGAAAACCAGTCATGAGAAGTGGAACACACTCATTACGAGTTAACTTACAGGGAACGGAGTAAGAGTTCCTTGAAGGCTCAGATAGAGACCGAGAGGGTTGAGATATGACCTAAATTATTTACAGGTTTACTCATGTTTTGGTTTTGGCAGAGTTCACAAAGCAATGATCCTGAGTTATGTGGGAAAAATAAGAAGCATGCCAATGATATATTTCTAATGCTATTGTTAACTTCTTTGTCCATGTGTACAAATAAGTAGAAACTTTAGGAATAAGTGGCAGTAATATCTATTAAACAAATAGGCAGTTTATGGGAGAGTACCATGGATTATTGGGAAACCATGGGCAATTCTACTTCTTTTTTTAAAGATTTTATTTTTTTTCTTTTAGTTTTTAGTTTTTGAATCTTTATGGGCACTTTCTTCGGATGGCCTTCAATCTGAGAAGACGGTGGGTTACATTCCCTAACAGACCGTCTTACATTCCATTTCAAATCAACCCTGTTTATAGGCAGAAGAAAAGTGTAGGTAAGGGGTTTGGAATTCAGGGAGAAGGTTAATCAGATAAAAAGCTGCAGAATTCTTTCATCTGTTGACCTGTGATTCTTTATCTGTGTACTGGACTGTGCTATTTATCTGTGTCCTGGGAGGTGGTCTCCTATGTGTCCTAGGGGGTGGATGTCTCACACAATGACTCAGACACCATCTTCATCGCTTGCAGCCCTCCTGGGGCACAAGGTGGAACTGCTTGTGGACTCCTGGAGTCAGGGTGGGTCATACCTTCAGTTCCTGAAACAATAGTGTTTTATGTACATTAATTACTAAATTTATTGACTATTATCTAAAACTAAAATTTTTCAACTTTTGTGTCCCCCATCAGTTCCATTCCTGGTCAGGGCACAGGGCTGGGTTGCAGGCCAGGTCCTCAGTTGGGGGATGTGCAGCCGATCAATGTTTCTCCCACACGTGGATGCTTCTCTGGTTCTCTTCCAAGAAAACCACTGATCCCCTTGTCAGAAGGTTAAATGAGTGGAGATGCTTAGAATAAGTACCCTAAGGCAAGTAAGAGAAGTATTTAGGGTGTGGCGGGTAGTCCTTGGCAATGGACAGCAATCTCCACAGGCACCTCCCACAGTCACCTCCAGGCACTGAGGCCCTGAGGAAACTTAGCTTCAGTGTTTCCAGGTTCAGAACTGTGAACAAAAAGGGGCCACATACCAAACCTGACAAGCTCAGGGAGGTCTGCATGGCCACCTTACAAACTCAGAGACCAAAGTAACCACATGGAATGATCTGAAATGAAAGTTTTTAAGTAAAAAGCAGTTCATGGTGCGTAGTCATGTCCTAGGCTAGAATCTTCCTTGACAGAAGTCAATCTTTACCTTCATTTTGAGGCTGTCTATTGTCTTTTTGCATCTGTGATAACATCCCCTTTGGAATGTCAAAGTATAACAGAACGTTGGTCTCTGCAGTTCCGAAACAGGTTTGGGGCTCTTTGGCCCATCGCTGAAAACGTAACTCCCAATGCCTGAGTTAGGTGGAAAGGAAAGAACTTGTTTACTTAAAAGTTATACAGAATTCACCCTGGCTGGGTGGCTCCGTGGACTGAGCACTGGCCTCCGAACCGAAGGGTTGTCAGTTCAATTCCCCGTCAGAGCATATGCCTGGGTTGCAGGCCCGGTCCCCGGTAGGGGGTGTGCGAGAGGCAACCGCACACTAGTGCCAATACCTTACAGGGTTCTCTAGGAGGTTCTTAATGAGAGCTTAATATATGGTGCAATCTCTAGCAAAGCCAGGAGTCAACAGTCCAGGTATTAAGGAGTGGAAATGGGAGTAGTAGCTCTCATTATTACCCCTAGTGGCTAGTTAAGACAGTTTTCGCTCCCTGTCCTCATGACCTTACTGATGGCCTAGAAGTCTTTGTTTCCAATGGAGAAATGCTTTCACCAGAAGAGAAAACAACGATTCTTTGGAAATAGAAACTAAGATTGTCACGATGCAAAAGGTAAGAGCTCTGAAATCTTCCCTTTTGCGACAGCATGGGTGGATCTAGAGAGTATTATGTTAAGTGAAATAACCCAGGCAGTGAAAGACAAACACCGTATGATCTCAGTTATATGTGAAATGTAATGAACGAGATAAACTGATGAAAAAATAGAAACAGAGGTGTGGATGCATGGAGCAGACTGACAGCTGTCAGGGCGGGGAGTGGGGACTGGAGGAAAGAAGGTGAAGGGATTAGCCAAAGAACACACATGCATGACCCATGACCCATGACCCATGGCCCATGACTTCATGACCCGAGGAAACGGACAATGACGTGGTGATGGCCTGAGGGAGGGGGAGGCGGCGACTAGGTGGAAGTGGGCAAAGAGGGAGGAAGTGGGGACAAGTGTAATAGCGTAAACAATGAAATATAATAGAAACAAACACTGCCGCATTGCCGCTTTGGGTTTCTTACCTCTAAATCCGTAGGTCAAAACAGAGTTACTGTGCTGGCTGATGTGATTACTCCTAACTACCAAGGAGAAATTGGACTGCTACCATACAGTGGTGGTAAGAAGTGTGTGTGGAATACAGAAGATCTTAGGGCCTCTCTTAGTTTTACCACGATGTGTGACTAAATCGATGAAAGACAGCGACCCAATGCAGTACTACTAATGGCCTAAGATCTTTCAGAATGAAGGTTTAGGTCACCTCCTTAAACAATTAATCACAGTGAGGTTGAGGCGCTTGCTGAGGTCATGGTAATATGGAGAAGAGTGAAAGAAGGTAGTAGTCAAGACCAGATAAAACCATGTGAGCAGTTGCAGGAATTAGGACTGTAATTGTCATGAGGATTCTCCCTAATTTTGCTTTGAATGTCTTTGTGTAATTAAGCAAATATATTCTTTTTCACCTCTTATCCCCTTTGTAACATGAGGTATACTGACTTTATATCATTTAATATTCTTAGTTTCACATGATAGTACTTAAGTTATGGGACACTGGGGAAAGGAAATATCACGCAAGGTTTTTTATAACCTCTTCTAGAGAAATGGTAAGGGCTTGTATGCAGATTCATTGTATGATGATGTATGATGACACAGAGAAGTATGACCTTATTATTGACTTTATTTTGAGTAGCCTCCAGCAATCATCAAAATGCCACTTAAATGCTTCTAGCAGTTTGCGAACCTAAGAGTTTCTGCTTTAGGTAAGCAGATATCAACTGTATTCTCTGTCTCAGATTTCAGGTGCTGGTTTTCAATGAAACGAGTTTTTAGAAATGTTTAAAATATAGCTGACATAAATACGAGACTGCTTCCAAGTGTGCAACACAGCGCTTAGACACGTATGGGACTTACAAAGGGATCACCCCAAGTAGTCATAACTGCTCATGAAAATAGAATGCTTTCACCCTAGGATCAGGAAGAAGAAGATGAGGATGTCTAATCTAACCAATTCTATTCCAATTGCACTAGAGGGTCTAGTCAGGGGACTACACAAAAGAGAGAGAGAGACAGAGGAAGAACGGGAGAGGGAGAAGAATGGAGGGAGGAAGGCAAAAAAGGAAGAAAGAAATGGCATTCGAACTAGAAAGCAGGAAGTCAAACTCCCTGTATTTACAGGTAACATGATCGTGTAAATAGGAAACCTAAGGAAATCAATTAAAACTATCAAAAAAACGCATAAACAAGGTAAGCAGTTTACCAAACACAAGATCAATATACAAAAATCTACTTTCTTTTCCTACATTCGCAATAAACAGACTTAAGTGCTCAGAAATAAACTTAGCAAAACACGTGGTAAACTTATAACCTAAAACTACACAAGACTGTTGACAGAAATGAAAGATCTAAATAGATGGGAAAACTGTTAGGGTGGTCGGTGGCGCAGGCTGTGAAAGAATTCACAAAGACAAGAAAGTGGAGAGAGTAAAGTTTGCATTCACTCTTCAAGAAAGGAGAGGAGCATGGTGTGGAGAGACACCCCAGCATTGAAGGGTGGGGGCTTTGAGCTTTCATTGGATTATAATCAGCAATTGGGTTAAAAAGGGTGGGGGTTGCTGTTGTGTGGCCCTGGGCTGTTGGGGAGTTGAAACAGGAAGCTGCAGTGTGTTCCAGGGTTATCTCCTGCCTGTGGCTGTAGGGAGAGGGCAGTTACGCTCTCTTCTTGCTTTCCAGTAATTTCCAGTCCTGGGGGCAGAAGCTCAGCAGAGTGAAATGGCAGTCATGGTTAACTGCCTGCTAGGCGAATGGTGCCACAATAGCAGATGGGGCTGGCTTTGTCCTTCCAAAACCCATACCCGGTTCATCAGTCAAAAGATGTAACATTGTTAGATCACAATACTTCCCCAAAATAACTTTCAAATTTAATGCAACCTCATTCAGAATCCCAGCTTACTTTTTGTATAATTTTACAAACTGACTCGAAATGTGTATGGAATTGTGAGGGACCCAGAATAGCTAAAAATCCTGGAAAAAAAAAAAAAAAAAACCCAAAGGGGGAGGACTCACATATCCTGATTGAAAAACCTACTACAAAGCAATGGTAATTCAAGACAGTGTGGTATGGACCAAACAGATAGATATATAGAAAATGGAATGGAATAAAAGCACAGAACGCAACCCAAAAGTCTAAAGTCAACTGATAATCCAAAAGTTCCAAAAGAATAGTCTTTTTAACAAATGGTGTTGGGATAGCCGTGGGGAAAAGAAGGAAGTCAGAAACTAACACCATATATGAATGTAAGAGCTGAAACAATAAAACACTTAGAAGAAAACATTGGGGTGAATGTTTATAACCTTGGATTCAGCAAATAATTCTTATAGATGACACCAAAAGCATGACTAATGAAGGAAAAATAGATAAATTAGAATTAATCAAAATTAAAACATTTGTGATCAAAGAACACCAACAATAAAGTGAAAAGACAACCCACCAATGGGAATACTGGTAACTATTTGAGGTTAACGTATCGGATAAGAGACATATCAAGAATACGTAAAGAACACAAGTAAGAAAAAGAAATAATTTTTAAATGTCAAGAGAATCTGAATTGATATTTAGCCATGGAAAATGTACAAATGTTCAGTAAACACACAAAAAGACGTTTAATCATTAGTTATTAAGGAAATGCAATTCAAGCCCACAATGAATTCCATGTTATATGCACAAGGATGGCTACTGTCAAAAAGTCAGATGAGAAAAAGTGTTGGTGAGATGTGGAGGCAAAAACAAATTCTCGTACACTCCTGGCAGGAATTTAAAATGCTGCAGCCATTTTGGAAAGAGTCTTGCAGTGCTGCTGCAGGAGACAGCATAGGAAGAATCCCGAGACTGTGCTACTGTTGCTGGCTGGTGGCCAGCGTCCTGGGTGCCAGGAAATGCCTTTTAACGCTGAGGTAGCAGCTAGGAATGAGTGGCCAGAAGGGAAATAAAGGCAGGGCCCTCGCCATTACAATCTAACACAGAACTTCATACGGGAGGCTCAAAGCAAAAGCTCAAACGAGGACCCGGTAATCGTGAGCCTGGTCCCATAAGGTTGCCAGGAATCCCTAACAACACAAGGAACCTATGATGGGGGGCGGGTGGGGAGAAGCCCTCCAAAGTCTGTGTGTATCATCTCCACTAGCTGGGAAAAGGAAAACCTTGAGACTGTGGGTTCATCCCTAGGCCTGGAAGAGAGAAGCGGAGGGGGACTACAGTGCTCAAAAGAAAAAGCCCATAAACAACTTTGGTTAACTACCTGCCTTCCATCCCTCACAAAATGAGCAAAGGCAGTCTGAAGCAAGATAAGGATTGCGGCTAACAGACCCCCACGGATACCTACGTTTAAGCAGTCACATCTCCACGGAAAACTGACAACACCTCTACCCGTCAATCAAAACGTGACTCCCTCACGTCCATCCCGCCAACTAGGTAAGTCCTCAGAACAAAGGACTCACGCTCTTCTCTTGGCTTGTGGCTCTCTTGCCACCCGGTGGGGCCTCAGGCCACCAGGCCCTAGCCACCCTTTTTTGGCCACCTGGGAGCTGGCCACCCAGGCCTCTGGCCACCCTTGCTGTAGCCACCCTTGCTTTTGCCCTCCCATTCACTAATAAACGTTGCTCACACCCACAGGCTCACTGAGGTGTCATTCTTCACTGCGTTGGCGAGAAGAACCAGGGTTTCTCCGGGAATGGTTCCTCAATGAATTAAACAGCAAGTTAAAATTATGACCCAGAAATTTCACTCTAGTGGTTTTGAAAGCACATGTCCTCACAAAAACTTGTACACAGGTACTTATTACTGCATTATTCAGAGAAAGAGCCAGAAGGTGAAAATAACCTAAATGTTCATCAGGGACAATTAGAAAAAACAAATTGTTGTATATGATTAAGTGAAATGTTATTCAGATACGTATAGAACTAGGAAAACCTTAAAGACATACTAAGTGAAAGAAGCCAGTCACAAAAGACGATGTTTTCTATGATTCCATTCATTAGAAATTCCAAAGTAGGGGAACATATGGAGACAGAATGGTGATGAGTGGTTTCTTAGGGCTGAAGGGCAGGAGGGGTTAGTGGTACATGCATGTTTTGGAGGCGATGAAAATGTTATAAAGTTGACTGTGGTGGTGATTGCATGCATGTATATGTGTGTGTATACTAAAAAGCATTAGGTTATACACTTTCCATAGGCGAACTGCATGGCATGTGAATTATTCCTCAAAAAGGCCGTTTAAAAAACCCATATGGCCCTGACAGGTGTGGCTCTGTCGGTGGGGCATTGTTCCACAAAGGCAAAGGTCGCCGGTTCGATTCCCGGTTTGCCTAACAGGTGTTTCTCTCTCATACTGATGTTCCCTCCCTCTCTTTCTTCCTCCCGTTCCCTCTCTCTTAAAAAGGAATTATGAATAAAATCCTTTTTTAAAGAGTCCATATGATCGCTGTAAACTTTTCACCTAGAGATAAATAAAATCATATGCCCACACAGACCTGTAGATGAATGTCTATAATGGCTTAATTTGTAATAGACGAGAGCTGGACTGCACAACAATAAAAAGAAAGAAACTACCCATCTGTACTTCTCCATCTCTTCACCTTCTGCACCAGTCCCCCAAGCCCCCTGTACTCTGGCAAACACCAGTCTATTCTCTTCATCGACGAGCCAGTTTCTGTTTTGTGTGTTCGTTTATATTGATCTTCAGATCCCTCACATAACTGAAATTATATCCTCTCTGTCCTTCTCTGCCTGCCCTATTTCACTTAGCATAGTACCCTCTAGATACATGCATGCTGGTGCAATTGCTAAGATTTCATTTTTTATGACTGAGTAATATTCCATTGTATATATGGATCACTGCTTTCTCACCCACTCATCCATTAATGGTCACTTCGGCTGTTTCCAAATCTTGGCTATTGTAAATAACACTGCAATGCACATAGGGGTGCATATATTCTTTCGCATTAGTATTTCGGGTTTCTTTGAGTATATACCCAGAAGAGGAATCACTGAGTCATAAGGCAGTTCCATTTTTAATTTTTCTCAGGTAAATCCATACTGTTTTGCACAGTGGCTGCACCAGTCTGCCTTCCCACCAACAGTGCAAGAGGGTTCCCCTTTCTGCACACCCTCGCCAGCAGTTGTTGGTTGATTCATTGATAATAGCCATTCTGACAGGTGTGAGGTGATGTCTCATGGTGGATTTAACTTACATTTCTCAGTGTGTCACCAGGTAGAGGCAAGTGCTGTTCACCAGGTTGGTGCAGATTCAAACTCAGCGCCAGTGCTAGGTCTGAGGCCACTCAACAAAAGTCTCAGGGTACATATACCAAGGCCAGTTGCCAGGCACCAGGGGCCAGGGTACCTTCGTGGTAGGGCAGGCTCTCAGGGAGTCATCAGGGTGAGGCCAGCAGAGTTCACCAGGCTAAAAGGTTTGGTCTTACAGACAGAGGGTTCTGCACAGGAATGGTGGAGTTGTTCGGACATGTGAGGGAAAAACGGCCCCTGTCCTGGATGCACACAGCTCGGGCTTTTCCTGCTCATCTCTGCCACCCAGAGTCTGCCCAGACCTCCTTGAGAGCCTTCCAAGAAAATCTGCACGATGGGCCCAGTCTGGCCACCGCAACAGACTCCTCCAGGAGGTGTGAGCTCGGCAGAGCGGGGCCACGGGGAGTAAGGAGCGTGGGGCTAGTTCTTCCCCCAGGCTGATGCTCTATGGAGGGGTGTGCTCCATTCAGGGAAGATGACATCTTTGAATGGTGTGGGAGAGGGACTCAGCACAGGGACCTTGGTGGCTGTCCCTCCAGCCCTCTCCCAAGAGCCACACAACCCAATCTCCCCTTGTATGACTCCAGTTCACTCTGAGACACCTTCCCTCTGCTGGAGCCTGGGGTGAGTGGCTATGCATGAGATTTTGTGTGCTGGCCCTTTAAGAGGGTGACTGGGTTTCAGCAGACTCCTGTCCTCCTTGGGGGACAGAATCCCCACTGATTTTCATATCCAGATGTTATGTCAGCACCTCCTTATAGCTCTGATGCTCCAGGCTGGGGAGCCCTGTGTGAGGTTCAGACCCCTCTCTCCTCAGGGAGGAACTTTGCAGGGGAAATCTCTCTGTGGGTTCTCAGCTGTGGCATGTAGCTGCAGGGCCAGCACTTTTTGCTTCTCTGCCATTCCTACCAGTCTAGATGGGGCTTCTCCTATAAATCTTTGGTTATAAGACTTCTGTTCACCTAGGCTTCCCTTGAAATTGAGGCAGTAATAAAAAAACAAAAAAAGTCCCAACACACAAAAGCCCAGGACTGGATGGCTTCACAGGTAAATTTTTACCAAGCATTCTGAGAAGAATGAACACCTCCCCTTCTCAAACTATTTCAAAACAATTCAAGAGGTGGGATGGCTCACAAACTCATTTTATGAGGCCAGCATTACCCTGATTTCCAAAACCAGATAAAGACACTACGACGAAAGAAATTGATAGGCCCAAATTATAGGCAAAACCGTGTATGTTGATGAACATCCATGCTAAAATCCTCAACAAAATATCAGCAAACCAAATACAGCAATGCATCAAAAAGATCATACACCACGATCAAGTGGGATTCATTCTGGGAACGCAAGGTTAGTAAAACATTCCACAGAACAACAAAGGTGATTCACCACGTAAACAAAATGAAGGATAAAAACCACGTGATCATATCAACGGGTGCAGGTAAAGCCTTTGATAAAATCCACCACCCATTTATGATAAAAACTCTCAGCAAAGTGGGAGAAGAGGGAACATACCTAAACATAATACAGGCCATATATGACAAACTCACTGCCAGCATCATACTCAACGAGCTAAAACCACAAGCATTCCCCTTAAGATCGGGAACAGGACAGGGATGTCCGCTTTCACCTCTCTTATTCACGAAGTACTGGAAGTCCTAGTCACAGCAAGCACACAAGAAGAAGAAATAAAAGGCATCCAAATTGGAAAGGAAGGGGTAAGACTGTCTGTATTGGCAGATGACACAATACTGTACACAGAGAGCCCCAGAGATTCCACCAAGAAACTGCTAGAACTGATACATGAATCCAGCAAAGTAGCAGGATACAAAATGAATATCAAGAAATAAGTTGCATGTTTATATGCCAACAATGAAGTAACAGAAGGCAAAATTAAGAAAACAATCTCATTCACAATAGCTTCAAAAAGGATAAAATACCCAGGAATAAACCTAACCAAGGATGTCAAAGACCTGTACTCAGAAAATTATAAGACACGGAAGAAAGAGACTGGAGAAGATACAAATAAGTGGAAGCACTGTGTTCCTGGATAGGAAGGATTAACATCATTAAAATGTCCATATTACCCAAAGCGATCTATAGATTCAACACAAATCCTATCCAGATTCCAATGACATATTTCACAGAACTAGAACAGATATTCCAAAACTGTATATGGAACCTGAAAAGGCCCCGCATAGCAACAGCAAAGAAGAACAAAATTGGAGGGATCACACTACCTAATATGAAACCATACTAAAAGGCCATAGTAATCAGAACAGCCTATACTGGTATAAAAACGGACATGGAGATCAATGGAACAGAAACAGAATAGAGAGCTGAGAAATGACCCCACCCCTTTCCACTCAATGAATATTCGAGAGAGGAAGCAAGCACATACAATGGGCTAAAGACAGTTTATTCAATAAATGGTGTTTAGAAAATTGGACAGATACGGGCAGCAAAATGAAACTAGGCCGCCTTCTTACACAACACAAGAATAAATTCAGAATGGATTAAAGACTTAACTGTTAGAACCGAAACCTTAAAAATCCTAGAAGAAAACATAGGCAGCGAAATCTCAGATATCGCTCATAGCAATATTGGATCAGATATGTCTCCCCAGGCAAGGGAAACAGAAGAAAAAATAAGCAAATGGGACTCCATCGAACTAAAACTTTTTGCACGGCAAAGGAAAACATCAACAAAATAAAAACACAATCCACAGGATGGGAAACATATTTGCCAATACATCTGAAAAGGGGCTGATATAAAAAATGCATGAGGAACTTAGAAAACTGAATACCAAAAAAACAAACAACCCAATTAAAAAATGGGCCAAGGACCTGAATAGACACTTCTCCGAAGAGGACATACAGATGGCCAATAGACATAGGAAATGATGCTGAATGTCACCAATCGTCAGAGAAATGCCAATGAAAACCACAATGAGACACCATCTCACACCTGTCAGAATGGCTGTCACCAATGAATCAACAAATGACAAGTGCTGGCGAGGATGTGGAGAAAGGGGAACCCCTCTGCACTGTTGGTGGGAAGGCAGACTGGTGCAGCCACTGTGGAAAGCAGTATGGACATGCCTCCAAAAATTAAAACTGCATCTGCCTTTTGATCCAGCGATCTCACTTCTGGGAATAGATCCTAAGAAATGCAAAACACTAATTCAAAAGAACATAAGCACCCCTATGTCCATTTCAGTGTTATTCACAATCGCCAAGATATGGAAGCAGCCCAAGTGTCCATCAGTAGCCGAGTGGATAACACAACTAGGGGACATTTACATGGTGGAATACTACTCGGCCGTGAAAAAGACAGTTTTAACCTTTGCGACAGTATTGATGAACCTGGAGATCATTATGCTAAGTGAAATAAGCCTGTCAGAGAAAGGCAAATAGCATATGACTTCACTCATCTGTGGAGTCTGACGAACATACTGAACTAACAAGCAATAGAAAGACAGAGTCATAGATACAGAGCACATGACAGCTAAGGGGGGAGGGCAGGGGTGGGGGGAGGGATTGAGCAAAGGGAAGAAGGGCTCGTGGACATGGACAACAGTGTGGGGATTGCAGGGGTGGGGGTATAAGGAGACTAAATGGTAATGGAAAACAAATACAATAAAAGAACTATTTCTGGAAGAAAATAAAATGCTTGAGAAAGAAAAAAAGAAAATCCATAACCTGAAAGCAACAGCACAATTACAACAGACAAATATTTGAACAGAAACGTCACCCAATAAGATAAAAGGAGGGCAACTGAGCCCATGAAAAGATGCTCAACATTATACGTAATTAGGGGCATGGTAATTAAAACTAAAATGATATACCACAACACATGTTCTAGAATGACTCAGAGTAAAATGACTGACCATATCAAGGGTCCACGAGCGTGTGATAAGACTGCATGTGGTTTGGGACATTTGCAAACACTTGGTCAGTCTCTTGCAATGTTAAACACGCTTAACATCCTACTGCTCTTGAGTTTCATCTAAGATAAATGAGAGCATACGTCCAAAGTTTTGTGCATGAATATTCACAGCGGCCCTGTTTGTAATAGTCAAAAACTGGAAACAACCCAACAACCATACACTGAAATATGGCAGGGCAGCAAAAAGAAATGAATCGTTGCTTACAATACCAGCATGGGTAATTCTCAAAATAATTGTGTTGTGTTAAAAAAAGACAAACAAGAGAATATAGTATATGATTGCATTTACATAAGATTCAACAAAATGCAAGTTAATCTCTGTCTAGCGAGAGAAAGCCAAGCAGCGGTTTGCCTAGGGATGGGGTGGGGTGGGCAGGGAAGAAAGCAATACACAGGAGAAGAAAGAAACTCTGGAAAGTGATGGTTACGGCCACTATTTTGATGGTGATAAGGGCTTCGTGAGTACACAGAGGGATGTTTTTTAGGTGTAAGAGACAGAAAAACATGGAACCGAAGATCTCTGGAAACAAAGAACTTCTTGGCTTGAAAATTCTTTGGCAGTTCATTAGCCACTTAGCTTTTCTTTAAAGTGAATAGTAAATCAGACTTCCAAACATATTTTCTCTACTGGTTTTTAATTGTTTTCAATTGCAACTCACACTCATATTATTCTGTATTAGTTTCAGGCGTGCAGCAGAGTGGCCAGACACTCGGAGGGACGCTTTACTGAGTGCTGCCCCCGATCCTCCCAGTACCACCTGGCACCGTGCATCCTATTTGTTTATGTTAATGTGCGGTGCTCTTTTTGCGTCTGGGGTCAGATTTCCCAACTATTACTTCAGATGCTATGAATGTACTTTTTTCTTCACTGTTAGTAATGTTTTTTTCTCTCCTGATTTACTGATATCACATTCTATGTATTGAATATAGACACACCAAAAGCAGTTTTTCATTAGAACGTCGATCTTTCTCAGTATAAGTTGGCAGTTCAATCACTGAAGCGTGGATGGTTTGCCACTTAAGAAGGGCAAAAATATGTGCCGTTTTCTCCCATCAGTTTTTTTGTGCGCTTTGGAGTCTGAAATTGAGAAAAGTGCAATTACAGCACTCAGATTGCCAACACTGGTAAAAGTATACACGTTGTGAGACTAACACAGGAATCCTCTGCCCTGCTCCTCCACTGGCAGGGCTCCCCTGGGCACGACTTTAAGTGAAATCCAAGGATCTTCTCTCCCCGTTTAGCTCTGGTGCAGCTACCAGGAGAGCAGAGAGGCATTCCAGGTATAAACAAGTCTATTCCTGAGGGAAAAGATAGCTACTCACACTCATGGTGGAAGAGGCAACGTCAGCACACACCAAGGCTCTCCTTCAGGGTGCAGCAAGCAGGCCCTGAGTAACACTTCAGTGCAGGGCTCACGGGCTCCCTGACCTGACACCACGACATGCTTCTGTGCCAGAGCCTGTGTTTTGCAGCAAAACTCGGTTGAAGTCAGGGGTCCGAGGGGCCGCCGACGTTCCGAAGCAGTCCACTAAAACTCCCGAAAGAGGCAGTCCTGCTCCTTTAATTATTATTGAGTTGGCCCAAAACTTGGTTTGTTCTTTTTCTCTACAATGGCTCGAGTAGCACTTAGTTGTCTTTAACTTGACTCGACACAATTTTGTTAGACTGTATGGTGACAGCTGTCATGGTCAGCATGCAGTTTTAAAAACTTATCAAAATTGGCGAATTTTTGCGTAGCCATTTTATCATTGAAGATGAAGAACATATGCAACACTTTTGGCAGATTATGCTTCATCATTTCAAGAAAGGTAAAAAGCAACTGAAACACAAAAAGATGTGTGCAGTGTATGGAGAAGGCGCTGTGACTGAGCGAACGTGTCAAAAGTGGTTTGCTCAGTTTCGTGCTGGAGATTCCTCGCTGGACGATGCTCTGCCGGGTAGACCAGCTGGAACGGATAGCAATCAAATCGAGACATTAATGGAGAACAATCCACATTATACCACAAAGGAGATAGCCGACACACTCAAACTATCCAAACCAATACCGTTATTGGTGAAAAATGAAACGTGTATCTTTTATTTTATGGAAGAAACTAAACAAACTCTTTGGCCAACCCAAGAATGTACAGAGAAACAACAGGATGACAGATACTCTTCCCTGGGCGAGCTGGCGATAACCCTGGCAGGTAGGGTGTCTACTGTTCACACAAACTGAGAATGGAAGGGTCTCCCCTACACTCATACAGGATATGAAGCTGATTATCAGTGTACTGCCTCTCTGCTCTAAATCCACCCTTCAATATGTGCTGTCAGATAATGGGCAAGTTCCTTCAAGTATGTCTTCTTCAAAGTGAGTGTGATGCTGGACTTGGCCATACAAGAGGCTAGAGGGACACTAAAGGAGGAAGTGGCTCTCCTGTGACATCTGGCTCTTGGAGGTGTGGGTGGGAGGATATCCTGGGTGCCCTTTCACAGGTAGGAGCCCATAACCACTGTTCTCCTGTCATTGAACATGCAGTCCTGATGTGGCCTGGTGACCAGCTTTCTGTGGCCCTCTTTACAGGGATATCCTATGCTCCAAGCCACCTACTCACTGTTTCCCTGTGCTTGCTTGCTCTCCCGCCTCACCCCTACCAATACCAGCCTTATCTCTTGTAGTGCTCCCAGTGCTACAGCCCTCCCAACACTAAGGCCCTCCTGATTCTGTGTACATGACAGTGTTATCTCCAGGCCTCCAGCTCCACCAGGACCCCTATTCCTGCTACATGTCCACACACTGGCCACTAGCTATGGCATGGCCACACTGATATGCTCCAGAGGGTTGCTTCCTGCTTCCCTGCAACTGTACACCAGCTATGGTTCTGAGTTCCAGCTCTGGCACGGGCAAACCAGCAAACTCCTCTGCCTTGCAGTGGCATCTCCCACACCTTCTCCAGGGAGGAGTGACCTCCATCCTTGGGGAGGGGCCCCCATTGCAAGTTGGTCTTTCCTTGGGGACTCTTCCTCAGCCCTGAAATACCATGTAATGTTTTATTATACCCTATAAGTTATACATTTGTCACAGTTTAGTAATTCTTTATGTTGAATTTCCCGTGTCCGGTGTGTACTTTCTGTCTCCTGGTTGGATCGTGATTGCTCCAGAACACATCTATTACAAATATCACTCTTGCAGTTACTGAAAGCTTCCTCTTTGAGAGCTGCATCAGGTGAGGATGTCCACTATCACCCAGAGACAGTAGCAAAAAGAAAGGAGGGAAGGAAGAAAGAAAGGAAGGAAGGAAAGGAGGGAGGGAGGAAGGGGAAAGAAAGAAGGAAGGAAACAAAGAAGGAAAGAAAGCGAGAGAGAAAGAAAGAAAGACAAAATGCAAGTAAGTAAGACTGGCATATTTGTAAATGATGTGATTGTGTACATTCAACTCTCCTGGTATTTACAGACAAAATGTTGAACTCAATAAAAGTATTTGGATATTTGAGGACAAAAATCAACATATAAAAGCCATTTGCATTCTAATGACTAGCAAAAACTTTAGAAAATAAAAATTTCAAAAGAATATTCTTTTCAAAATAGGAAGTACCTAGGGTAAAATGTCCGCTTATGGGAAAAATAGAAAATATTATTGGGACACATTAAGTAGTGCTAGTAAATGGACAGACAGACCATCTCCATTAATCAAACATTCAATATTGAAGTCAAATCTACAAACTCAGCGCAAGCATAATTAGAACTTCAAACAAGCTGATGGTTGAACTTTTTCTAATGATTAATAATTTAAATGGAGTCAACAGAGGCTGAAAATAACCAAGACGATTTGACCCACAAGGTGGAGTTAACTGGCCTCCTCCAAATATCGGGATTGGCTATAGAGCTGTAGTAATTAACACTGATGTGCGGCACTTCAAATGGGCAGATGAACCGAGACTGACCCATACGTACGCAGACACAGGATTTATGATACATGTGGTGCCGCAAGTAAGCTGGAGAAGTGCAGACTTTTCCGTAAATGGTTTACTCAGACAACCAGGTATCCGGATGAAAGAAAACAGAACCCCTCTCAACACACACAACAATTGCAAGTGGATGAAGACCTCACTGGGAAAGGCCAAACCATAAGTGTTTTTTAAAACACTATAGAGAACAGTGTTATGGCCCCAGGACTGGGGCAGATTTCTTAAAACAGGAAGCGCTCACCATAAGGGGAAGATGGACAGATTTGACTCCAGTAGTCCTCCTTTGTCCGCAGGAGATACATTCCAACACACCCAGAGTATGCCTGAACATCTGTATGGACTACGTTTTTTCCTACACATAAATACATGCGTATATACATGCAATCAAGTTTAATTCACATATTGGGCACAGTAAGAGACTAACAACTATGACCACTAATAAAATACAACAATTACAACAATACAGAGTAATACAAGTTTCCCAAATGTGGTCTCTTTCTCTCTCCCCCCCCACACCCCGAAAATATCTTTCCGGACTCTGTGCACAGTTTTGATACGCTGCACAAAGGGATGGTCACATCCTGGGCAGGAAGGAGTATGGGCAGCGTGAGATTTCATCATGCTACTCGGGATGATGTGAATTTAAAACTTGTAAGTTATACATTTCTGCAAGTTTCCGCTTCATATTTTAGGCCATAATTGACCACAGGTAACTGAAACCATAGACGGGGGGACTAGACTATATTATAATTGAGACCTTCTATTCCCAAAGCGCTGCACAAAGCACACGAAAACACAAACAACACAGCAAGGGACTCTTTTGGCCAAACATATAACCGCCAACGGGCCGGCATTTAAAACACATAAAGAATTCATTAAATCAGTAAGTACACGATGTCAAACAGCAGAGACACGGGTGAGAGTTGAATTTGAACAGACCTTTCACAGGAGAGAAAAGTCTAAAAGGCTAAGAGACACGAGAGCACGCAATAGCTTAATATTAAAAGTAAACAATGACTTAAATTCTGGCAATTCGTGGGGAAGGTGAAGATGTGTACCAGCAGGAACTCTCTCTGCTGCTGTTAAGATAGGAAATTGTCACAACCGCTACACCAAACAGTTTGCCACCGTCTAGAAAAGCAGCTTTCTTTCAGCTGGCAACGCTAGCTACCTGACCTCGGCGTTCTGCCGAGCAGTGTGTTAAGTCCCCAGCCCTGTGTCATCATTCAGTTCACAGGCATCTGGGCTGTTTTTTCCTTCCACAACAACACGCGACACTGGCTCCACACAATGATGTCGACTCGGTCTAATGAACAAGAAGTAGCAACTGTCCTAGACGTATTGGTAAGGAATTTGCCTATCACAAGGTGGAAAATAAGCCCAACGAAAACATAGGGGCCTTTTGCCTCGGAGGTACTCCCAGATTTCCCGTGATCTAGGGCATGCCTAGGTAGCTTTTCTAAGGTTAAGGGCGAACCGTTGTATTGGGCTCTCCTGCACCCAAGGAAGTGACACAATAATGAGCGGGCCTCTCTACATTTCTCACTGGCTTGTACTATTCTGGCCTGTTTGCCAAGGAATAAGAAAATCTGCTGGTTTTCCCCCAAATCCAGATCAAAAGAAGGTCCTGCAGAAGGTCGAAGCTGTCATGAAAGTTGCCTGCTTTTGCAATTTGTGTCGTAGGATCCAGCAGATCCAAGTGCTTAAGGAGTCAGTGCTAAACAGGAATGCTCTTTGGAACCTTCAGCAGTCTCCTACAGGTGACTGACAGAAAAGAAACTCGGAATTTTGGAGCAAAGTCTTGTCACCAGCGGGGCATTACTACTCTCCTTTAGAGAAACTTCTGTTGGCTTGCTAGTGGGCCTTAGTAGAGACTGAATTCTTGGCCATGGACCACCAGGTAACCCACCTGAACTACCTCTCATGAACTTGTAGCCGTCTGACCCGTTCAGACATAAAGTTTGTTACTCACAACAGAACTCCACCATCAAATGGCGGCGGGATAAACTACATAAGGTTCAAGCATGCCCCGAAGACACCAGTAATTCACATGAAGAAATGACCCAAGTGTCCACGTTCCCCACTCCTGCTACATTACCTTTCCTCTTCCTGGTGCACGTGTGGACTCATGGGCCATCCCCTACATCAGATTACAGGTCACAACACTTGGCACCGATTCATATGAGTCTGTGTGATATGCAGGCATAATCCCCAAATGGACAGCTGAGATACACAGCCTCTATTGGGAGCACTCCTGAAGGGCAGTTTATTTATTTTTGGATATCTTCATGACTTTATTCAACCAACCCTCAGGTATGGTTCTACCATAAGGAAGATAAAATAATGTGAATTTGTAAGTGGAGCTTAAGGTCTTGTAGGAGCGGGAGAAAATAATAATGTGAATAGGTGTCCATGAATCAAGCACATTCACGAAATACTTGAGAGCATGAGACAAAAGAAGCTGAAGTAAAGAGCTTCCTTTGTACAAAGATTTTATTTATTGACTTTTAGAGAGACACGAAGTGAGGGAGAAAGACAGGGAGAGAAACATCAATGTGTGGTTGCCTGTCACGCACGCCCCACCCCCGGGCACCTGGCCTGCAACCCAGGCATGTGCCCCGACTGGGATTCAAACCGGCAATGCTTTGGTTTGCAGGCCGGCGCTCAATCCACTGACCCACACCAGCCAGGGCGAGTAAAGGGGTTTTATGAGAGGAAGCTTTCCCTAGGCGGTGACTGGAGCTGAGCTCTAAAAGATGGCTCAGCAGAAGCTGGGGATGGAAGCCCCAATGGCCAGTGTGGCTGGAGAGCAGAGAATGTAGCAGGAAGGTTGGGTAGAGATTGTGTGTCACCTGGGGTCCCTTGGATACATGGGATGACAATGGATGTATAGCCAAGCAAAGCAAATGCTGTTTCTTCTTCTTCTTTTTTTTTTTAATCACTCCTTATCGTTAAATATAAGCTGTGACGCCATAAAAGTTCTAGAGGAAAACACAGGCAGGAAAATTTGCGCTATCCCACACAGCAATATGTTTGCCAATATGACTCCCAGGGCAAGGAAATAAAGGAAAAAATAAACAAATGAGACTACATCAAACTAAAGGCTTCTGCACGGGCAAAGAAATGCATCATCAAAATGAGAAGGGAACCGACTCTACGGGAAGACATATTTGCCAATGGTACATCGGACAAGGGTTTGGTCTTCCAAACATGTAAAGAACGTATACAACTCAACACCACGAAGACAAACAATCCAATGAAAAAATGGGCAAAGGATCTGAATAGATACTTCTCAAGGGAGGGCATACAGAAGGCCCACAGGCCTAGGAAAAGATGCTCAACATCACTCGTCATCAGAAAGATGCAAATTACAGCCACAATGAGATATCACTGCACACCTGTCACAAATGGCCATCACCAATAAATCAACAAACAACAAGTGCTGGCGAGGACGTGGAGAAAATGGAACCCTAGTGCAGTGCGGCGGGAATGCACACTGGTGCAGCCACCGTGGGAAACACTATGGAGTTTCCTGAGAAAACTAAAAAGGGAACTGCCTTTGAGTCGGTGATTTCAATGCTGGGCATACACCCTAAGACTCCCGAGTCACCAATTCAAAAGGACCCATGCACCCAAATGGTCATAGCACCACTATTTCCAATAGCCAAGTGCTGTAAACAACGTAAGTGCCCATCAGTAAATGAATGGAGCAAAAAACTGGTACACGCACACAATGGAATACTAAGCAGCAGAAAAAAGAAAGGAAGGAAGGAAGGAAGGGAGGAAGGAAGGAAGGAAGGAAGGAAGGAAGGAGGGAAGGAAGGAGGGAAGGAAGGAAGGAAGGAAGGAAGGAAGGAAGGAGGGAAGGAAGGAGGGAAGGAAGGAAGGAGGGAAGGAAGGAGGGAAGGAAGGAAGGAGGGAAGGAAGGAAGGAAGGAAGGAAGGAAGAGCTCCTACCCTTCGCCACAGCATGGATGGAACTGGAGAGCATTATGCTAAGTGTAATAAGCCAGGTGGTGAAAGACAAAAATACCATAGCATCTCACCTATAAGTGGAATCTAATGAACAAAATAAAGTAACGAACAAAACAGAACCACAGGCATGAGTGAAACATGGAGCGGACTGAAAGTGCCCAGACGGGAGGGGGAAGGGGACAATGGTGGAACGAAGGGGAAGGGACTAGACAGAGAACATGGAAGAATGACCCAGACACATGGGCAACAGTGTGGCAATTGACTGTGGGAGTGGGGGGGTGGCCGGAGGGGGGCACATTGAGACAACTGTAATGGAATACCAATGAAGGACACTTTAAAGGAAAAGCCTTCCAGTGGGCACAACTTAGAACAACGCACTGGACTGTTCATTCTGTTTGTGAAAAGAAATGGCGACACGTGGAATCGCATCCCAAGTTATGGCTGCCACCAAGAGTGTGGCTACATGAATAGGCCAAGCTTGGAAGGAAAATGTTTAGAAAATGAATGACAAGGAGGTCTGAGGAGGAGACATGTAGGTAGACCAACCACTCTGAATAGGCCACATTAGTGAAGGTATTTGTATCCCATGTGAGTGCCTGCCGAATGGTGATGTATTTAAAGGAGGATTTTAATAAGTAAATGAATAGGATGACCCATTCTGTGGCTGTCCACCCCTTTCCCCAGCCATTCTGTCATTGTATAACGGGCTTACGAACACAGCGGACATAATAGCAGAGATATGGATTACGCAGTCTCAGCAACATGAAGTTTCTCCCAACGGGGCAGACCTGGCTACAGCCACTGCTGAATTCCCAGGCTGCCAAAGACACGGACCAACACAGAGTACCGAGCTCAGTATTATTCCCCGGGTGATGGGCCTGTTGGCAGGTTGATTACATTTAACAGCTTCCATCATGTCACGGCAGCTTTTTGTGCTCACTACAGTAGACACTTACTCTGGAGAAGAATTCGCCTTCCCTGCATGCGATGCTTCTGCAAATACTACCATCCATGGGCTTACACGGTGCCATAGCCACATTCATGGTATTTTACAAGCATCAACTGTTCTCTTAACAGGAGGCCTATCCGCTTGACAAATTTGAAAGTGTGCAATGCATTATTGTTAGCTATAGGCACACAGATCTCTAAAAGTGGATTCATCTTGCAAAACTAAAACTCTGTACATGTTGAAAGCGATTTCCCGTTTCCCCATCTGACTAGCACCGGGCAAACACCATTAAAACCTTGCCTTCTAAAACAAAATAAGATACCACTACACAGCGATGAGAAAAGCCAAGTCCACAATGCTAGTGACGTGGAATGCTGCCGAGAATGTGGAAGAGCAGGAACTCTCGTTCCTTGCTGGTAGGAGGAGTGCAAAAACGCACAGCCCATCTGGGAGACTGTTCGGTGGCTTCTTACAAGACTAAACATACTCTTACCATAGTATCCAGCGATCACGATCCTTGGTATTTACCAAACTAGCTTTAAAACATATCCACACAAAAACCTGCACACTTTTCTAAGAAGCGGTTTTCTTCATCACTGTCCAACGTTGGAAGCAATCAAGATGTCTTTCAGCAGGTAAGTGAACTATGATACCTACGAGCAATGGAAAATTATTTGGGGCTGAAAAGAAATGAGCTATCCAGCCATGAAAAGACACCAGGGAATTGTAAATGTATTTATGAAGTGAAATAAGCCAGTCTGAAAAGGCCACATAGTGTAGGGTTCCAACTAAATGCGATTCAACAAAGGCCAAAACTATGGGGAAAGCAGAAAGGTCAGTAGTTGCCGGGGGCTGGGGGGAGGGGTAGATAGGCAGGACACAGGAATCCTAGGGCAGTGAAATACTCTTCATGATACCACGATGATGGATATATGTCCTCATACTTCTGTTCAAACCAGGAGAATGTACACCACCAAGAGTGGACTGTCATGTAAACTACGGCTTTTGAGTGACTCTAAAGTGTCAAAGTAGGTTCATCAGTTGTGATAAATGTACATCTGATGGGCCATGTTTACAACGGGGGAGACTGCACGCACGACGGCAGGGTTTATAGGAAATGTCTGTACGTGGCCATAAACTTTACGGAGAAACTGAGGCTGCCCTAAAAAGTCAAGTCTCAATAGAAGTAAATACCTGCCTTTATGAGTTTCACTATTTTACATTCTATATAAATGGAATCATACAGCATTTGTTATTCTGTGACTGGCTTACTTCACTTACCATAATGTCCTCAAGGCTATCTGTTGTGTCCCACCTGGCAGGATTTTCGTGTTTTTTAAGGCTGAATGTCATTCCTTTGTCTGCATGTTCATCATTTTCCTTATCGGTTTGTCTGTTGACGGACATTGAAGTTGCTTCCACATCTTAGCTACTGTAAACAAGGCTGCAATAATCATGGGGGTGCAAATGTCTCTTAAAGATCTTCACTCCAATCCTGGGGATACTTACCCAGAAGGGGGATTGCTATGTGGCAGGAGAGTTTTCTTTTTCATTTTCTGAGAAACCTCCACACTATTTTCCATAGCAGCTGCACCATTTTACATTCCCACCAACAGTGGAAAAGGTTTCGATTTCTCCACATCCTCATCAATACTTATATCTTTGTAATAAATTTTAAAACATTTGTTATTGTCGTTCAAGTACACTTGTCTCCATTTCCCCCTACCACCCCCAGTCAGGAAATGCATGGATAAATTTTTAATTGCGGTATACAAACAAGCAATATGTCATCGTGGTTCTGGTTTGCAACTCCCTGGTAATTAGTGATGTTAAACATCTTTTCGCAGAGCTGTTGGCCATTTGTACGTCTTCTTTGTAGTCATGTCTATTCAAGTACTTTGCCCATTTTCAGTTATTTTTTTCTCCAGAGTCGGAGAAATTCCTTATGTATTTTCAATATTATCCCCTGATCAGATATATGGTTGCCAAGCACTTTCTTCCATTCCATGGGTTGTCTTTTCCCCCTGTTGATTATCTCCTTTGTTGCACAGAACTTTGTAGTTTGGCGTAGCCACATTTGCCTATTTCTGTTTTTGCTTGCCTGTGATTTTGGTGTTATATCCACACGCACAAAATCATTGGCCAGATTGATGCCCAGAACTTTTCCCTAATATTTTCTTCTAGGAGGTTTACAATTTCAGGTATTGCACTTAGGTTCCTAGCCCATTTTGAATTAATTCCTGTGAATGATGTTAGATTGTTAGATAAGGGTCCAATTTCACAAATGGATGCTTTGACTACATTAAATCTTCCCATCCATAAATATATCTGTCCACTTTATTTTTGTCTTAATTTCTCTCATCAACGTTTTGTAGTTTTCCATGTACACCACCTTAGCTAACTTCAGTCTTCAATATCGTGTACTTTTTGACGCTACTGTAAATAGTATTATTCCCTTATTTTTACTTTTTAGAGTAGGTTGTTAACGTTTAGGTACAACTGGATTTTGTATGTGGATGTCATATTCGGAAACTACACCAAATTCATTTATTAGTTCTAATACTTTTGGTGAAGAGTTTTTAAGATTTTCTACATACACGAGCACGTCATCTCCAAACACATAGCTTCACAGCGTTCTTCTTGAACGGAATGATTTTAGTTCCTTTTCTTGCCTAGTTGCAGCATTCAACTGTTCAGAGCGATGGCCAAAAACTGAAAACAACCCTTAGTGTCCATCTACTACAGATGGCATAATCCTACCCTTGTCTCTTTGCTAATGTCATACACGGGAATTCTAGTCAACGACGGAGACAGAGGACCCACAGCTACTATGAACGACATGGAGGAGTCTCTCAGTTATGACACAGAAGGAAAGACGGGAGCTAGAAGAGGAAGCACGTGCTATAATTCTGTTGCTGTAACTTCACATAAAATGGGGTGGCCATAAAGAAAAGCACTGAGATGATCATCACACAGTCAGGACAATGACTCTGTGCATAGGAGAGGGAGTGGGACGTGGTTGGGAGGAATTCTGGAAGGCTGGCAATGGTCTATCTCTTGACCTTGGTCCCGGTTACACGGGTGTTTGCTTTTATAAAGTGTCTAAACCTGGCACATACGTTTTATGCAATCTTCTGTACCGCAGATGTGAAACACGCTCCTTTCAAATAAATGTACTACAAAGAAAACTATGTGAGGTAGAAATTTTGATGAGGTTTGAATCGTTATGGATGAAACACGTGATCTTCTAATCAACAGATCAGCAAGTATACATAGTCATTGAATACGGGGGGAAGCGGGGATTCTTTAAACTACAGGTACCCCATCATCAAGTCATCTCTCTAAACATGTCTTGCTAGCATTTCACCCTATCTTTACATCACTTCCCAACTTATTGATGACGACAGACTGGAGGATCAACATCATCAATGATAAGATCACTAGGCATCACAGGCCAAATCCAGCGCAGTGAGACTGGGCCACCACAACTAAATGCAGGCAGGTTCACGGGGTGGCGGTAGGGGGGGTGCATTGCACATGGTCACCTGTGCATTTTTCTCAGGAGACTTCACTGCAGTGACTCAGGGCTTAGCCTTACCACATCTAAGTGGTACTTCCACCCAGAGACCTCCCTGTGCTCAAGGATCTAGCGAAAGCTGAGGCCTGTCCTCCTTGTGCTGTGAGACTGGACAGAAGACGTCCGTGCAGCAACCACCGGTGGAAGGGCAGAGTTGGCCTAGGTTGTGCGCTGTATAGAGAGAACCAGGCAGTGGTGTTGTAACAGTGGGAAATTGTAACCCACCCCACCATTCTTTTGATGGTGTTCCTGTAAGTGCTGACTCCAATATGTGGCATGTTTGCATAAGAGTCCTAGGAACTAGTTTCAAAAGCTACAGACCCCGACCCTCAGGCATCACAGCTCTGGGGGATTTGCTGACCTTGAACCACGGATCTCCAGGGCCCCGAAGCCAGCATGACTAAACCGGATGATGCACACCAGACCACCACCTGCCTTATAGGAACGGACCGTGCTCCTCTGCACGTAGAGAACTTTGCAACCCCCTCCCTTGATCTCCTGGTTCTGTTCCCTTCTCCCTCCTCATAAAACACCTCGGCCTTCACTCAGAGGTGGAGATGGGCTCTGAGACAGGAGTCCCCTATCTTCCAGGAGATGGGCTTTGAGACAGGAGTCCCCCATCTCCCGGAGAGCCAGCTCTTGCAAATAAGCCACTTTGCTTTACATCAGCACCTGTCTCTCCAGTACGGGCTTTCCGCAGCCGCAGGCAGCCGGGCCCGCCTTCGGTTACAGTTGGGTTTTCCAGATCTCAGGAGACATTGTCCCATCCCTCAGGCTTTGCATTTCTAGGCTGAACAGTGCTAGTCTGTTTTGGCCCCGCCTCTTATTGGTTGTAATTTCTGCATGGGCAGAACAACACACATTTAAGTATGTGCCACACTTTCCTGCGCAAGACAATTCTGGATGTGGAAGTTGGCCAGGAAAACAACCAACCACCACGACGACGACATCACTTGCAGTAGCAAGTCCTAGCGGCAGGGTAGAGTAACGTTGCCCCAAACTGTATTCTCTGAGGCATAGTCTCTCATGGATCAATCCAGCCAGCCAGCCAGCCAGCCAAGGACTTTGCACACAGGAGCAGTACTAAGCACCGTGCTTAGCACTGGGAGGGGCTGGGGGTGCTTGCTTTGGTGTATACGGCGAGGTACGGATTTCAGTTGCCTTTAGCAGATGGCCATGGAGGTATTCCAGCACCATTTACCGAATGAACCGTCTCTTCCCCATTCCCTGGGAAGATCCGCTGGATTTCCTCCTCCTGTTAAGTGTGGAATTTATTTATGCATACCAGGCTCTGCCTCTGGGCTTTCTTTCTGTTCCAGAGACCCAGTACCACAATATTTAAATCACTGTGGCGTTAAACACGTTTTAATATCTGATAGGGCCAGTTTCTGCGCATTGCACATTTTTTTTTTTTTTCCTTTCAGGAACGTGTTCGGGCCCGCGGCAGGGGGCGGGGTCGCACCTCCTCCGCGGCTCTGGTTCCAGCAGAGCCTCTCAGACGCGGAGATGGAAATCCCGAGGCTGCTCCCGGCTCGCGGGATGCGACAGGGCGGCGGCGCTGGCAGCCCCGCGGGCGGCGGCCGAGTCCACGGAGGCCCTGACCCGCGGGCTGGCCAGGCCCCCGCGCGCCGCCTCCTGCTGCTCCGGGGCCCCCAAGATGGCGGGCCCGGGCGGCGGCGCGAGGAGGCCCGCGCGGCCTCCCGGGGCCCGGGCTCGGGCCCGAGCCCTTTGGCGCCGAGGCCCGATCTGGCGGCCGGCGGCGGCGGCGGCGGCGGCGGCGGCGGCGGCGGAGACTTCTTCCTGGTGCTGCTGGACCCGGTGGGTGGCGACGTGGAGACCCCGGGCGCCGGCCAGGCCGCAGGGCCCGTGTGGAGGGAAGAGGCCGAACCCGGCCCCGGGCTCCAGCGGGGCGAGAGCGGCGCGAACCCCGCGGGCCGCCCCGCGCCAGGGCCCCGCTGCCTGTCCGCGCTCCCGGCCCCGGCCCCGTCCCCGATCCCCGCCCCAGGCCTGGGCCCCGCCGCGGCCTTCGCGGGCACCGTGACCATCCACAACCAAAACCTGCTGCTGCGCCTGGAGAACGGCGTCCTGACCCTGGCCACGCCCCCGCCGCCAGCCTGGGAGCCCGGGGTCGCGCCGGCCCCGCAGCCCGGCGGTCTGGTCGCCCCGCAAGCGGGGGTCCCACACGCCGCGCAGCCGGGCGACTGCCCGGAGCTGCCGCCCGACCTCCTGCTGGCCGAGCCGGCCGAACCCGCGCCCGCCCCTGCGCCCGAGGAGGAGGCGGAGGGCCCGGCCGCCGCCGACAGCCCCCGCGGGCCGCTGGGCCCGGGCCCCGGCGTGGTGCTCTACCTGTGCCCCGAGGCGCAGTGCGGGCAGACCTTCGCCAAGAAGCACCAGCTGAAGGTGCACCTGCTGACGCATAGCAGCAGCCAGGGCCAGAGGCCCTTCAAGTGCCCCCTGGGCGGCTGCGGCTGGACTTTCACCACCTCCTACAAGCTCAAGAGGCACCTTCAGTCGCACGACAAACTGCGGCCGTTCGGCTGCCCGGCGGAGGGCTGTGGCAAGAGCTTCACCACCGTGTACAACCTCAAGGCGCACATGAAGGGCCACGAGCAGGAGAACTCGTTCAAGTGCGAGGTGTGCGAAGACAGCTTCCCCACGCAGGCCAAGCTCAGCGCCCACCAGCGCAGCCACTTCGAGCCCGAGAGGCCCTACCAGTGCGCCTTTTCCGGCTGCAAGAAGACCTTCATCACGGTGAGTGCTCTGTTTTCCCATAACCGCGCCCACTTCAGGGAACAGGAGCTCTTTTCCTGCTCCTTTCCTGGCTGCAGCAAACAGTACGACAAGGCTTGCCGGCTGAAAATCCACCTGCGGAGCCACACCGGCGAGAGACCTTTCCTCTGTGACTTCGACGGCTGTGGCTGGAACTTCACCAGCATGTCCAAACTGTTGCGGCACAAAAGGAAGCACGACGACGACCGGAGGTTCATGTGCCCCGTGGAAGGCTGTGGGAAATCTTTCACGAGGGCCGAGCATCTGAAAGGCCACAGCATAACCCACCTGGGCACGAAGCCCTTTGTGTGCCCCGTGGAAGGCTGCTGTGCCAGGTTCTCCGCTCGCAGCAGTCTCTACATTCACTCCAAGAAACACTTGCAGGACGTGGACACCTGGAAGAGCCGCTGCCCAGTGTCCACCTGCAATAAACTCTTCACGTCCAAGCACAGCATGAAGACCCACATGGCCAAAAGGCACAACCTGGGCCAGGATCTCTTAGCTCAGCTCGAAGCTGCAAATTCTCTCACGCCCAGCAGTGAGCTGACCAGCCAGGGACAGAGTGACCTCAGTGATGCAGAGCTGGTGTCTCTCTTCTCTGATGTGCCTGGCAATGGTTCTGCTGCAGTGCTGGACACGGCCTTGGTGAACTCGGGAATCCTGACTATCGATGTGGCTTCTGTGAGCTCCACTCTGGCTGGGAACCTCCCCGCCAACACCAGTGGTTCCTTGGGGCAGGCTGTGGACCCGCGGGCCTTGATGGCC